>NW_011500275.1:66838-69760 GCF_000495115.2 Populus euphratica
ACTTCAAGATCAGGGTTGCTCTAATTTTGCATATTATTACATATAAACGTCTAGGATATTTACTATAGCGCGTTTTTTTAATCCTTATTTTTTGTCCTTTTATGCCTAAATCAAGGTATAATTTATGAAAACTTGTTATGTTTATGGAAGATTAAAACATAGGGTATCAAAGCGTAAAACATAGAGAAATTTTAATATCAGTCTAAATTTTGATTCCAAAATCCATTTTTATCCTCTTACTTTATCTTCTCAATCTTAAAAGTCCATATAATCTATAAAATAATTAATTTTTTAATCCAAAAAGTTTATCTTTCTTATTTAATTATCAATCTCTTGATTTAAGAGAAAAAAATATCATCGGATTCTAGTGAGAAAAGAAAAAATCATTTGTTCCCATTGATTTCAATATTAGAACAATTGATTTTGATTTCAATGAGTTTAATTTTGTGTTATTAATTTTTTTTAAATTTATTTAGCTTTATAATTTACCTTTTTTTTAATGTTATTTAGGTATTTATAAGCAAAAAAATAGATCAAAATAGGTTTTAATTCAAAAAGCCTAACCCATGATTTAAGTATTAGTAGATGAGGCAGATGTATTTTTTTTATTTTAAAAAAGGATGATTATCCTTTATTAAAAAAAAAGGGTTTAGGTTCGGGTTACAAGTCTTAGTTTTCTTTTAAAACTCAAGTGTGCTAGGCTACCTAGACCAAGCCCATGTGCCTAGCCTCTTTTTTTAATTTTTTCGTTCTTCAATTTTCTTTTCATTCCAATTAAATCCTTTAACTTTTAAAGGAAAAAATTTTCTTTTATTTTTGTTATCATATATTTAGCTAAAAAATCAATTTAAAAAATAAAATTATTAAATTTAATAAATTTCATATCCTCGATCACAGGTTTGTTAAATTATGACATGAAACCCAAGTGAATCTAATATATTGTTAATCTCTTTTTTTTTTTCATTTAAGTTTTTCTTCTAGTTTTTTTCTTTTATTTTATTTTAAAAAATAAATTTCTTTATTTTTGTTATCATATATTTAAAGGGGAGAAAATTTAAAATAAAAATTATTTAACGCAATAAAATTTATGACTCAGGTCACAAATTAGTGAGTTAACCCATAAAATAAAATTTGATCCAATATATTATTGTCTTAATATTTTTTTATATTTTGAATTTGTCTCCTTATATGTTTTATTTTATTTTTTTAGGATTAATTGATTCTAATTTGTTTTTTAAAGGGTTATCACAGTCACAAGTTTGATAAGTTAATCACGATTGACCTCTATTGATTCAGTAAGTCATTATGTCAAATTGTTTTTCAATCCAAATTTTTTGATTTTTTCTAATCATCTAGTTTTTTTCTTAAAAATAAAGTCTTTCCTATAGCATAACAAGATGCAATAACCTAGTAAATTCTTTATTTTCTCTCAACCCTAAAAAAAGTGGAAGAGAGAACAATTTTCCTTTATTTTGGTGTTATAGCCTTTAACTCATTCTTTTTCTCTTTCTCTTCCTCTTCCTCTTCCTTTTTGTTTAGTTATTTATTTATTTTTTGTTTTTCTCCTCTTCCTTTTTATTTAGTTATTTATTTATTTTTTGTTTTTCTTCTTTTATTTTTCCTTATGTTTCCTCTTTTTTTTTTTTTTTAAAAAAAAGCGATTTTAACCGAAAACTTATCGGGGAAAATTGGCTAAGCTAATCTAAAATACAAAGACATAAATTGTCTGTTGAATTTATATCATAACAACCAAAAAAACTATTTTTAGCTTGTTGTCCTTCTTTATTCTCTATCTTCTTATTTACTTTTTTTTTTTGTCAACCATGTACTCTAGCACCTCCCTTCCTTTTTATCTCCTATCCCACTTAAAATGAATAACAAAAATAGTGGACATCATCTTTTCTATAACAAATAATTAAAGCTAGTGAACAAATAACATTGATAAAAGGAAGAAGTGAAAGAAAAATTTTATCCCATCTTGATCTCATCCATTAAATGATGGTGAGGTACACTGTTGATAATGGAAGGAAGAGGATGAGGAGATGCAACCAATTTTCAAGTATCATAAACATGTAATCCCATATGTTAGCATTTGCCATGATATATGGGGTCTTATATGTCAGTTACTTAACATCTAAATTCTAGCATGTTCTAAAAGTATATTCATTCTTCTCGTGTTTTATTTTATTTTATTTTTTTATTTTTATATATTTTATGGTGTATTAAAGTGAATTTTTTCATATTTGTTTACAATATCCTAAGTGTAGAGATTTCTTGAAAAATTTAAGGTAAAATAAGATGGTATCAATGTTTCATGATGAAATTAAGATGACCATATGCGTTGTAATTTAAATTTAATTGAGTAATGGTTGTTTGGTCCTACTTGCTTCCTTTTTTTTTTTTTTGATTGTTGCATTCTAAGTTGCCATACAAAACTTTACATATTAATTTGTATGTTTGTAATGCATTCTTAAGTCCTCCTAGGAAAAACATTGATATGCTCGTATCTTTTGAAATGATGTTTAGTTTTGTTCGTGTTTCTAATCATGTTTTCAAAATTTTAACCTATTAATTTGTTTTCAAAAAATTTTGAGTTAGTCTTTGCTTTAAAAGTTTTTTTAAATTTTTTTGTTGATTTTCATGGATATAAGTTTGCTTGGAATGTGTTTAACCATGGTTAACTTCAAAAAAATCATTTCTAAATCTTTATTCTCAAATCATGTGATTGTGAGTTTAATAGTTCCAAATCCATTATAGTATAAGAACATGACTTTTAATTTTTTGTATTCATGATGATTATCAATTTTTAATAGTACCATTATATTCCTATTTCAATTTTTAAATTATATGTATATATTTAACCCTTATAACCATGTAGAAGCACAAACTAATATATATATATATATATATATTTATTATTTT
>NW_011500275.1:70685-80590 GCF_000495115.2 Populus euphratica
TATCTTGTATTATTAGATATATTATTATAAAACATGTTTTAGTTAAGGAGTTATTGATACTTCAAGTGCAAAATGATGATATAAAACCTTGATAAAAATGCACTTTTAAGTACTAATCAGTTAGCATTTGCCATGATTTATGGGGTCTTATATGTCAGTTACTTAACATCTAAATTTTAGCATGTTCTAGAAGTATATTCATCCTTCTCGTGCTTTATTTTATTTTTTTATTTTTATATATTTTATGGTGTATTGAAGTGGTTTTTTTCATATTTGTTTACAATATCCCAAGTTTAGAGATTTCTTGAAAAATTTAAGGTAAAATAAGATGGTATTAATGTTTCATGGTGAAATTAAGATGATCGTATGTGTTGTAATTTAAATTTAATTGAGTAATGGTTGTTTGGTCCTACTTGCTTCCTTTTTTTTTTTTATGATTGTTGCATTCTAAGTTGCCATACAAAACTTTACATATTAATTTGTATGTTTGTAATGCATTCTTAAGTCCTTCTAGGAAAAACATTGATATGCTCGTATCTTTTGAAATGATGTTTAGTTTTGTTCGTGTTTCTAATCATGTTTTCAAATTTTTAACATATCAATTTGTTTTTAAAAAATTTTGAGTTGGTCTTTGCTTTAAAAGTTTTTTTACTTTTTTTTTTTGTTGATTTTCACGGATACAAGTTTGCTTGGAATGTGTTTAACCATGCTTAACTTTAAAAAAATCATTTCTAAATCTTTATTCTCAAATCATGTGATTGTGAGTTTAATAGTTCCAAATCCATTATAGTATAAGAACATGACTTTTAATTTTTTGTATTCATGATGATTATCAATTTTTAATAGTACCATTATATTCCTATTTCAATTTTTAAATTATATGTATATATTTAACCCTTATAACCATGTAGAAGCACAAACTAATATGTGGTTATAAGGGTTAAATCTTATTTATAAAAACTCAAGCTGGTTTTTATACAAAAAACAACTTTCCATTGCCTACTTGCTTTTTTATTTGTTATGAATTCACTTTTTTCTAGTTAGAATTTCATAACTTTTATATGTATTTTCACTATACATATATATGTATTTTCTCACAATTTCCACATATATATTTTTATATGAAAATTTATTTGGCATGCACTTTTGCATGGCACATATTTTGGTCACCATAGAAAAACAATAAAATGAGTTTTTTTAACTAGGAATAAAGTATAAATGCACATGAAGAAAATGATATGTCTTTTGGTTTTTAATGTATGTGTGAGAAAGAGAAACTTGTACTCAAAGTTGAGTTTAAACACAATAAAAAAAGGAAGCAAAAAGATAAAAATCCATTGTCAAAACGATATAAGATATAAGGGATATATATGCTATGATATAGAAGAAGGGTTGTCTCTTATTGCCAAAACAACATTGTTTTTGGCTTTCTTCCTCATCTTTTTTTTATATGAAACTCAAAATTTTATTAAACCTTTTTCCCATTTCTATTTTTATTCTTTTTTTTTCAAATCAATCTTTGTAATTTTAGTTCTTTTGTATTTAGTTAGTTTGGATTGATTTTTCAAATTTCTTTCAATTAAGCCTCTAATGATATTCAAAACAATCCCTTCATGTTGGTACCTTTTATTCTTCAGTCTTTGGCTTTTTAATTTATTTATTTTTGGTCAAATTGACCTAAAATATCATTTGTTATTTTTAATTAAACCCTTAATTAAATTAATAGATCCTTAAATTCTAGCATGATGTGAATCTCATGGGTATAAAGATCTAGAAACCTATAATCAAATTGACTCTTTCTTATAAAGCTATATTTAAGTTTGTAATTGAACTTGATATAATAATAACATATACCAAGACACCAATGCTATAAGTTATCAACCTCAACCCACAACCTATAATTGAGACGCAAATGAGAATTATAAAAGATGCCGTAAAACTTGATTAATTTTTTAATAAGTTAGAGTAGTTCTATGAAGAACTAAAAAGTGTGAGCAAAACCTCATATATACAATAATAATTACTAAAATCAAAGTAAATAAACCTATTTATACTAGGTGAATCTTTCAAAATAGTTTTGAAAAAATAATAAAAAATTTCTAAATAAAATAGAAAAAAAAATCTTAAATCAACTAATAAATTAATAAAATTCTTGTATAATAGCTTCTAGACCTTCTCACAAGGCCTTTCTGATGTCTGATTACCTTACAATCTTAAACTAATATAAAAAAGACCTCTAGAAACTTCTGATAAAATTTTAGCTAGATTCAATAATCGGATTGAAATTGATGCTTGTTGCCATAAAACTATACATTAAAAAAATAAGTCGAATCCATGTGTAAGTAGGAAAATATGCTGAATCCACAAGTCTTGTATGAAATAAGGTCCATATATCTTGAATTAACCTATTAAATGCCTTTTTACCCTTCTTAGTTGTTGACCTTTCAATGAGCCCTATTGACACATGTAATAGATCATTTCTTATAGTTTGAATTTATCATCTCCTATTTTTTTAAAAAGATTCGATCTTGAATCACTGAATCCTTAAATTGTTTGGATTTTGACTCGTTTTTGGAAGATATATCAACTTTATTTTATAATTCTTACCCCAGTTCTTATGTCTTGAATTTCAGTTTGTTCTCTAGTATAGCTGAGTGTTGTGTTTACTTCGATGTGTGTATGTGTAACTTTATTTTAGATGACGACAACGATGAAATAATAATAAAAATAAATAAATAAAGAGATATAAACTGATTTTAAAGCCTATTGATATAAACTCCGTGAATATAGAGATTCAGAAACTCAAAGTCAAATTAACTCTTTTCAAGAAAACTAAATATAGGCTTGTGATTGAATTAAATGCAATGATAACCTGTCTTGAGGAACCAAGACTATAAGTAATCAACCCCCATATAACACCTATAATCAAACATGAAAAAAGTATAGAAGACATCATAAAGCTTGGTTAATACTTCAGAGAATGTTAGGTGATTATAAATATATCTATTGATATTTCTTTTTTAATGCTCAAGTAAGAAACTAGTGATGTTGTTGGGATTTTATTCTTTAGAAACAATAGTGACTTATCATAGTCACACTTGTTTCCTCTACTTAAATATGGTTCTCTATCACTTGTTTTACATTGATAAGTGTTTTGTGATAGAGGGTGTACAAGTTTTCCTATAAATAATAGTTATAAACTCTACTAACTAAGGCTTTAGTGATAATGGGTTTGGGTATTCTTCATGCTTAGCATTTTCTTATTGAATATTTAGATATATGCCTTAGTATTTTCATTCTCTCATACAGGTGTTGAAATGAGAAATGAGTTTGACACAAAGATCATGAAAAATTAGGATAAAGCTATGATCAAGGCTATAATGGACTTTAGTAAATTCCTAAAACATTGTAGGGAAAGTCTTGTATAAATTATCACTCCTTATTATCATTAGCTCGATGATATTTTAACAGGTGAGTAAGAAGCTTAAGGGATGTAAGATAATAATGAATAGATTCTTTGGTGCTTTTCTGGGATACTTTAGTAGAAAACTAATGACTCTATAAAGACTTTGCTTTTTGAAATTAAAGGTGTCCCTATTTAGTGACATTTGTCTCTTCTACTAAAATATGGTTCTCTAGTACCCATTTTATATTAAGAAAGTCCTATCAGAGAAAGTATATAAGCATTCCTATAATAAGTAGTTATAAACTGCACTAATTAGGGTCTTAATAGTAATAGGTTCAAGTATATATTTCCATTTTAGCATTTCCTAATAGAATATTTAGAGATAAGATTTGGGGTTTTTATCTTCTCATTAGGTGAAGGAAAAAAGCTTAGTTGTTCTTTTTTAACTAAAATATTAGTGTTAAAATGAAAAATAAACTATAGAGATCATAAAGGCTAATGATGAAGAGAGGTTTAAAGGTGTGATACCACACCCAAGTAGATCCATGAAAAGTTGTTGGGAAATCTTGTGCATAACATCACTCTTTTATGTTATAAGATTTTTGATGTTTCTAACATTTTATATATGTTATATAGGATTTATAAGGTTGTTATAGTTCTCTAAATTAACCTTGAAGGAGAGATAATCTTTTGAGAGATGAGTGTGTAACACTTTAATAAATTAGAGAGTTTTCCACCTAGTGGGAATGAAGTTCTTTCTTATAAGGTTGTATAACCATTGATCTCTTCTCTTGTTTAGGTCCTTTTTGTTAGGGAACATACGAGCGAGAGTTAGATAAGGATTGATGGAGATAGCCACATATGTGGCTAGGATTTATAGAGGAATAGTTTTCACAAAGAGAGAGGCTTTTTTGTAAAGTAGAAGCATCATGCATACTTTGTATGTTATTATGTCATGTTCCTTCATGAAATCAAAGTTCTCTTAATGACTCCAATGCACGTAGTGGAGCATGTTGTATTTTTTATTGATGAAATGAGAGTTGTTCTTGTATGACTAGTGCAGTATTGTTGACCATTTATATTTGATGGGAAAGTTATTAGAGAGCTAGATTTTTTATGATAGAGAGATCAATTACTCTTTTATATTTTAGATTTTCATTAGCCATGGAAAAGTATGATGAGTCAAAGAAAATGAACTAACTTTAGTTAAGTTTTTCATAAACAACATTGTTAATGAAATTAAGAAAATCTTCACACAGAATATAGGATTTCCATGACCATTTGTAAGGTTAGGGAGTGATGGATTAAATGTAAACCTTTGTTTAGTCTAGCGTATGTTGTTTTTGGAAAACAAGTTCCCTTTAAAAACATCGAACACTTTAATATTTAAGTTAGTAAATATAGGATGATAAAATAATATATAAGAAAGAAAAATAAAAAATATTGTAGGAAATGCATATCTAGGTGTACTGGATAGAAATTGTATAGCTTGGCCTAACTATGGATCAATGATCTAGATCTTATGTGATTAAAACTTGCATATAATGCACCTTTGCATAACACTACCAGAAAATTGATAAATACAATAAAAAATACCGAGGGAACATTTTCGTTAGTAAATTGCTGATGGATGTTACCAACAAAAATATTCCCTCGATATTTACTGAAAAAATTATAGTGAAAAAAAATAATTAAAACAAAGTAAAAAAAACGATGACGTGCCATTTTTACCAACGGAATTACTAATATAATAAATTATGTCAGTAAAATCCATTAGTAAGTCCATTAGTATACAGTGAACATTGTTCATCATGTATATTGCAAAGGGAATCACCAACGAAAAATTTCATTGGTATTTTTCAGATAACTCTGAAACTGCTTATTTTTTAATTGCACTGTTAATTATTGTTCTTTATAGACAAAATCACTGACGGATTAAAAAGTTGTCGGTGTTATTTAGTGATTTTATGAAAAATTTTGATTAAATTAAATGTACAGACAGAATCAACAACGGATTCAAAAGTTGTTAGTGATAATTGATGGTTTTTGAAATATTTTTATTAAATTTAAAAATTAAAATTAAATATTGCAGGCTAAATATATCACTGATGAAATGATTAAAAATATTAATATTTAATAATCTATCGGTAAAACCATTGGTAAAACTCCCTAATATAAAGCCTATAATCCTTAATTTCACAACAGACAGGGCTCCTGTTTTCTTCTTCCTCTTTCTCCCCATATGTAAAAAACATCAATATCCATTTCTTTCTCTTCTCTGCTAACCTCAACTCCTTCTCTTTTCTTTCATGCTCATGTATGTATTCTTCTCCTTTCTTTTTTCTTATTAGTTTTTTAAATTAATATATTTTATGATTTTTTTTCCTCTTCTTAACTTCACTTGTAACCACATTAAGGTAAAATTTTCTCCTTTTTTTTTCACTATATTTTTTTTATTTAATTTTTAATTTTCTTTGTTCTTAATAATTATATGAATATTGTTGTAGGATTTTTTTATATTTTTTTCCTAGCATTTTAAGTATTATACATTATTGATTTATATTAATTTAATTATTTTATAGGTTTATAAAATAGATTTTTTTAATATTTTTAAACAATTATCGACATAATGATATATGGTATTTAAAAAAAAAATATTGACAAAATAAAATAAATAATTTTTTTTACATGCCTTTTCCATCTATAAATCTACTAGTAATAATATTTTTTTTAATTAGCAACGGAGTTACTGAATATTTTTCCTTTACCGTGCTGTGTATAGCAATGTGTTTGGATTGGCCAGTATCCCCGTTTTTGCTTTTAATCAGTGGCAATGCATCCTTTTTAATCATCTGCTGCTTCCAATGGAGATTATTCATAAAATTGAAGCCACTTTTCTATGCGTTCAGCCTCTTCTTCGCTGGATGGTAAGATTAAGCGTCAAGGAAATCAAACATGGAATAAGATTTGGAAATGGCAGGATCCCTCGACGAGTTATGGAAGCTTCTAATGAGTGGGAAGCAGCTCGTCAACAATTATCCCATAAATTCCCCCCTAAATTTTTTATGCGTGATTTATTTGATATAAGAATAATAATCTTCACAGGAGATCCCATGTATAGCTGCTGCCTCGCCCAAATTATAAATTCCAAATACTAATATTTTTAAAACATGTATTTAATTTGTTGAAGGTTTTTGCATGGAAGATTTACAGCTGTAGATAACGCGATAAATACAGAAATCGTTAGGAAACTCATTTAATTTAAAAGATAAAAATCACCTAATCAGATAATTATTATATTAGCAGTTTCTTCAAATTTCAACTAAGATGTACCAAAAAAATATTCGAAAAAGGATCCTATTCGCAGTAGAATTGTATTTCAAAACGCTACCCTTTGTCTTCCGTTGTTCAACCTGTCTTCTCTTGTAATTCCTATAAATTATCCTCTACAGTTTCTTGTCTTCCCTGAAGTTCTACTTGACAATTTCTTGCATCTCCTGTGTCTATGATCTTTTGCTATATATTTTGCGTAATAGATGGAGAATAATTTTTCACTTCTAAGAGAACAAAAAATCATAGCAGATGATGAAGAGTTGCTTGAGCTCTCGCTCTCTACTGGATCCAGGTCACAGCCATTATCGCAATCATCATCACAACTAATGTTAGGTCAACCACCAACGCTTCCATCGCAGTTGTTCCCACCAGTGAAACCGCCTCCACCACCGCCACACATTCTCCATGTGCAGCCCCCTGCTAACCCATCTCATCAAGAAGCTGTCGTCGGGCAACTGCATTCTCACATCCGCAAGTCTCCCTCTAAGATTTTAAGGGAAGGAAAAAGTGACACCATACCGGCACCGTATCCATGGGCTACTACTAGACGTGCCACAGTACATAGCCTTGAATATCTGCTAGCCAAAGGACTAACCATCATTTCCGGTCAAGTGCAGTGCAAAAAATGTGACAGACAGTATGAAATTGAATATGACTTGCAGCAAAAATTCAGGGAAGTCGCATCTTTTATTTCTGAAAACAAGGACACCATGCATGATCGAGCGCCATCAGTTTGGCTAAACCCAACTCTTCCTGATTGCGGTTTCTGTAATAAAAGGAACTGCTTGAAGCCAATTATCTCCAAGAAGAGGTCCATTAATTGGTTGTTTTTGCTGTTGGGGCAAATGCTTGGGTGCTGCCAACTAAAGGCGTTGAAATACTTTTGCAAACACACCATGAATCATAGAACAGGTGCTAAAGATCGAGTTCTATATCTTACTTACATAGATCTTTGTAACCAATTAGATGGATCTCAAGGGATCGCTTGATATTAAGTTTTCTACGTAGGGAATTACCATTGGATCTTCTCCACAACCACTGGGGAAGCCTCTTTGTTTAGTTTTACTAATATGGTCTCTGTTTTAAGTTCCTTTTCTTCTTCGTTAGTTTTTGCTTTAGATTTTCGTTCTAGCTTTATTTAATTAGTTCTTTCTGCAACATAGTTATGGCTACTTAGATGGCTAGCGCTTTTCTTTCTATCTATGCAGTTCGATGAAGCGAAAGCGAGTAGCTGTTTGTTTACGAATTGCATTAATTAGCACCTTAATTACTTGAAAGTGTTTTCATCAATCGAAAATTCTAGGTCATTGTTGAAGGAAGGGAAGGCACATGGGTATTTAAAAGTGTAATAATAATTATATTTTAAAATATATTAAAATAATATTTTTTATTTAAAAAAATTATTTTTAACATCAATTATTAAAATATTTAAAAGCATAAAAAATATATTGATTTAAAATAAAAATTAAGTATCATCCCCCACTGCAATAAAAACAACCATAAATTACCCATTATTTATCATTATACATAAATTACCCATCAATTTCATTGTTTCTTCTTTATCGTCAAATCCTTTAATATTATCATCATTATCATTAAATCCACCTCTTTCACCAACCATTATCTCTATAACCTCACAAATATATAATGAAAATAATTTTTTATCATTAATTCATTACAGACACTTTTCACTACCAGTGTATTGCATAATACCAACCGAATATTTTATTAGTACTTAAACATTGATTGATTATATTGAAATAAAACCTATAAATAAGAAAGAAAAATCAAAAGAAAATAATATTTAATTGAAAATAGGAAAAACAATAAAGACAAGAAAAAGGTGAAATAAATAGATAGTGAGAACGAAATACCTAACCCCTTTTCCATATCCTATTACCACGTACAATCATATTTTAAATCTATCCTAGGATATCTAAAAATTCCCAGCTAAATACTTCAAGATCAGGGTTGCTCTAATTTTGCATATTATTACATATAAACGTCTAGGATATTTACTATAGCGCGTTTTTTTAATCCTTATTTTTTGTCCTTTTATGCCTAAATCAAGGTATAATTTATGAAAACTTGTTAAGTTTATGGAAGATTAAAACATAGGGTATCAAAGTGTAAAACATAGAGAAATTTTAATACCAGTCTAAATTTTGATTCCAAAATCCATTTTTATCCTCTTACTTTATCTTCTCAATCTTAAAAGTCCATATAATCTATAAAATAATTAATTTTTTAATCCAAAAAGTTTATCTTTCTTATTTAATTATCAATCTCTTGATTTGAGAGAAAAAGGAATGCCATCGTGAGAAAAGAAAAAATCATTTGTTCCCATCGATTTCAATATTAGAACAATTGATTTTGATTTCAATGAGTTTAATTTTGTGTTATTAAAATGTATTTTTAATTTATTTAGCTTTGTAAGTTACATTTTTTTTAATGTTATTTAGGTATTTATAGGCAAAAATAGATCAAAATGGATTTTGATTCAAAAAGCCTAACCCATGATTTAAGTATTAGCAGATGACGCATTATCTGTTTTTTTTTTATTTTAAAAAAGGATGGCTATCCTTTATTTTTTTTTAAAAAAAAGCTTAGGTTCTGGTTATAATTCTTAGTTTTCTTTTAAAACTCAAGTGTGCTAGGCTACCTAGGCCAAGCCCACGTGCCTAGTCTCTTTTTTAATTTTTTTTGTTCTTCAATTTTCTTTTCATTCCAATTAAATCCTTTAACTTTTAAAGGAAAAAATTTTCTTTTATTTTTGTTATCATATATTTAGCAAAAAAATCAATTTAAAAAA
The DNA here is from genome assembly GCF_000495115.2 of Populus euphratica. NCBI lineage: Eukaryota > Viridiplantae > Streptophyta > Magnoliopsida > Malpighiales > Salicaceae > Populus > Populus euphratica. The sequence continues at coordinate 80,237 of NW_011500275.1, forward strand.
TAAAATTATTAAATTTAATAAATTCCATATCCTCGATCACGGGTTTATCAAATTATGATATGAAACCCAAGTGAATCCAATATATTGTTAATCTCTTTTTTTCATTTAAGTTTTTCTTCTAGTTTTTTTCTTTTATTTTATTTTAAAAAATAAATTTCTTTATTTTTGTTATCATATATTTAGAGGGGAGAAAATTTAAAATAAAAATTATTTAACGCAATAAAATTCATTACTCAAATCATAAATTAGTGAGTTAACCCATGAAATAAAGTTTGATCCAATATATTATTGTCTTAATATTTTTTTATATTTTGAATTTGTCTCCTTATATGTTTTATTTTATTTTTTTAGGAT
>NW_011500275.1:81927-118272 GCF_000495115.2 Populus euphratica
ACACACAAATATATATATATATATATATATATATTAGTTTGTGCTTCTACATGGTTATAAGGGTAAAATCCTATTTATAAAAATTCAAGCTGGTTTTTATATAAAAAACAATTTTCCATTGCCTACTTGTTTTTTTATTTGTTATGAATTCACTTTTTTCTAGTTAGAATTTCATAACTTTTATATGTATTTTCACTACGCATATATATGTATTTTCTCACACTTTCCACATGTATATTTTAATATGAAAATTTATTTGGCATGCACTGTTGCATGGCATGTATTTTGGTCACCATAGAAAAACAATAAAATGATTTTTTTTAACTAGGAATAAAGTATAAATGCACAAGAAGAAAATGATATATCTCTTGGCTTTTAATGTATGTGTGAGAAAGAGAAACTTGTACTCAAAGTTGAGCTTAAACACAATAAAAAAAAGAAGCAAAAAGATAAAAATCCATTGTCAAAACGATATAAGATATAAGGGACAAATATGCTATGATATAAAAGAAGGGTTGTCTCTTATTGCCAAAACAACGTTATTTTTGGCTTTCTTCCTCATCTTTTTTTTATATGAAACTCAAAATTTTATTAAACCTTTTTCTCGTTTCTATTTTTATTCTTCTTTTTTTTCGAATGAATCTTTGTAATTTTAGTTCCTTTGTATTTAGTTAGTTTGGATTGATTTTTCAAATTTCTTTCAATTAAGCCTCTAATGATATTCAAAACAATCCCTTCATGTCGGTACCTTTTATTCTTCAGTCTTTGGATTTTTAATTTATTTATTTTTGGTCAAATTGACCTAAAATCTTATTTGTTATTTTCAATTAAACCCTTAATTAAATTAATAGATCCTTAAATTCTAGCATGATGTGAATCTCATGGATATAAAGATCTAGAAACCTATAATCAAATTGACTCTTTCTTATAAAGCTATATTTAAGTTTGTAATTGAACTTGATATAATAATAACATATACCAAGACACCAATGCTATAAGTTATTAACCCCAACCCATAACCTATAATTGAGACGCAAATGAGAATTATAGAAGATGCCATAAAACTTGATTAACTTTTTAATAAGTGAGAGTAGTTCTATGAAGAACTAAAAAGTGTGAGCAAAACCTCATATATACAATAATAATTACTAAAATCAAAGTTAAATAAACCTATTTATACTAGGTGAATCTTTCAAAATAGTTTTGAAAAAATAATAAAAAATTTCTAAATAAAATAGAAAAAAATCTTAAATCAACTAAGAAATTAATAAAATTCTTGTATAGTAGCTTCTGGACCTTCTCACAAGGCCCTTCTGATGTCTGATTACCTTAAAATCTTAAACTAATATAAAAAAGACCTCTAGAAACTTCTGATGGAATTTTAGCTTGATTCAATAATCGGATTGAAATTGATACTTGTTACCATAAAACTATACATTAACAAAATAAGTCAAATCCATGTGTAAGTAGGAAAATAAGCTGAATCCACAAGTCTTGTATGAAATAAGGTCCATATATCTTGAATTAACCTATTAAATGCCTTTTTACCCTTCCTAGTTGTTGACCTTTCAATGAGCCCTATTGACACATGTAATAGATCATTTCTTATAGTTTGAATTTATCATCTCCTATTTTTTTAAAAAGATTCGATCTTGAATCACTGAATCCTTATATTGTTTGGATTTTGACTCCGTTTTGGAAGATATATCAACTTCATTTTATAATTCTTAGCCCAGTTCTTATGTCTTGAATTTCAGTTTGTTCTCTAGTATAGCTGAGTGTTGTGTTTACTTCGGTGTATATATGTGTAACTTTATTTTAGATGACGACAATGATGAAATAATACAAAAAATAAAAAAAACAAAAAGATATAAACTGATTTTAAAGCCTATTGATATGAACTCTGTGAATATAAAGATAAAAAAACTCAAAGTCAAATCAACTCTTTCCAAGAAAACTAAATTTAGACTTGTGATTGAATTGGACGTAATGATAACCTGTCTTGCGGAACCAAGACTATCAGTAATTAACCCCCACATAACACCTCTAATCAAACATGAAAAAAGTATAGAAGATATCATAAAGCTTGGTTAATACTTCAGAGAATGTCAGACGATCACAAATATATTCATTGGTATTTTTTTTTAATGCTCTAGTAAGAGAATAGTGATGTTGTCGAGATTTTATTCTTTAGAAACAATAGTGACTCATCATAGTCACACTTTTTTCCTATACTTAAATATGATTCTCTATCACTTGTTTAACATTGATAAATGTTTTGTCATGGAGGGTGTACAAGTTTTCCCATAAATAATAGTTATAAACTCTACTAACTAAAGCTTTAGTGATAATGGGTTTGGGTACATTCTTCATACTTAGCATTTCCTTATTGAATATTTAGATATATGTTTTAGTATTTTCATTCTCTCATACAGGTGTTGAAATGAGAAATGAGTTTGACACAAAGATCATGAAGAATTAGGATAAAGACATGATCAAGGCTATAATGGACTTTAGTAGATTCCTAAACCATTGTAAGGAAAGTCTTATATAAAGTATCACTTTTTATTATCATTAGCTCGATGATATTTTAGCAAGTGAGTAAGAAGCTTAAGGGATGTAAGATTATAATGAATAGATTCTTAGGTGCTTTTCTGGGATACTTTAGTAGAAAACTAATGACTTTATGAAGACTTTGCTTTTTGAAATCGAAGGTGTCCCTATCTAGTGATATTTGTCTCTTCTACTAAAGTATGGTTCTCTAATACCCATTTTATATTAAGGAAGTCCTATCAGAGAAAGTATATAAGCATTACTATAATAAGTAGTTATATACTGCACTAATTAGGGTCATAATAGTAATAGGTTCGAGTATATATTTCCATTTTAGCATTTCCTAATAGAATCTTTAAAGATAAGATTTGGGGTTTTTATCTTCTCATTAGGTGAAGGAAAAAAGCTTAGTTGTTTTTTTTTTAACTAAAATATTAGTGCTAAAATGAAAAATAAACTATAGAGATCATAAAGGCCAATGATGAAGAGAGGTTTAAAGGTGTGATACCACACCCTAGCAAATCCATGAAAAGTTATTGGGAAATCTTGTGTATAACATCACTCTTTTATGTTATAAGATTTATGATGTTTCTAACATTTTATATATGTTATATAGGATTTATAAGGTTGTTGTAGTTCTCCAAATTGACCTTGAAGGAGGGATAATCTTTTGAGAGATGAGTGTGTAACAATCTAATAAATTAGAGAGTTTTCCACCTTGTGGGAATGAAGTTCTTTCTTATAAGGTTGTATAACCATTGATCTCTTCTCGTGTTTAGGTGCTTTTTGTTAGGGAACATATGAGCGAGAGTTAGATAAGGATGATGGAGATAGCCACACATGTGGCTAGGATTTATGGAGGAGTAGTTTTCACAAAGAGAGAGGCTTTTTTGTAAAGTAGAAGCATCATGCATACTTTGTATGTTATTTTGTCATGTTCCTTCATGAAATCAAAGTTCTCTTAATGACTCTAATGCATGTAGTGGAGCATGTTGTATTTTTTATTAACGAAATGGGAGTTGTTCTTGTATGACTAATGCAGTATTGCTGACCATTTATATTTGATGAGAAAGTTATTGCAGAGCTAGATTTTTTATGATAGAGAGATCAGTTACTCTTTTATATTTTAGAATTTCATTAGCCATGGAAAAGTATGATGAGTCAAAGAGAATGAACTAGCTTTTATTAAGTTTTTCATAAATAGTATCCTTAATAAAATTAAGAAAAATCTTCACACAGAATATAGGATTTCCATGACCATTTGTAAGGTTGGGGAGTGATGGATTAAATGTAAACCTTTGTTTAGTCTAGCGTATGTTGTTTTTGGAAAACCAATTCCCTTTAAAAACATCGGAGACTTTGACACTTAAGTTAGTAAATATAGGATGATAAAATAATATATAAGAAAGAAAAATAAAATAATGTTGCAGGAAATGCATATCTAGGTGTACGGGCTAGAAATTGTATAGCTTGGCCTGACTATGGATCAATGATATAGATCTTATGTGATTAAAACTTGCATATAATGCATCTTTGCATAACACTACCAGAAAATTGATAAATACAAATAAAAATACTAAGGGAATATTTTTGTTGGTAAATTGCTGATGGATGTTACTAACAAAAATATTCCCTCGATATTTATCAAAAAAATTATAGTAAAAAAAAATAATTAAAACAAAGCAAAAAAACGATGACGTGCCATTTTTACCAACAGAATTACTGAAATAATAAATTCTGTTAGTAAAATCCATTAGTAAGTCCATTAGTATACTGTAAACATTGTTCATCATGTCTATTACAAAGGGAATCACCAACGAAAAATTCCATTGGTATTTTCCAGATAACTTTGAAACTGTTCATTTTTTAATTGCATTGTTAATTATTGTTCTTTACAGACAAAATCATTGACGGATTAAAAACTTGTCGGTGTTATTTGGTGATTTTCTAAAAAAAAATTGATTGCATTAAATGTACAGACAGAATTATCAATGGATTTAAAAGTTATGAGTGATAATTGACGGTTTTTGAAAATTTTTGATTAAATTTAAAAATTAAAATTAAATATTGCAGGCTAAATATATCACTGATGAAATTATTAAAAATATTAATATTTAATAATCTATCGGTAAAATCATTTGTAAAACACCCTAATATAAAGCCTATAATTCTTAATTTCACGACAGACAGGGCTCCTATTTTTTTCTTCCTGTTCCTTCCCATATGTAAAAAAACATCAATATTCATTTCTTTATCTTTTCTCCTATCCTCAACTCATTCTCTTTTCCTCCATGATCAGGTGTGTATTCTTCTCCTTTTTTTTTTTTCTTATTAGTGTTTTTAATTAATATGCTTTATGATTTTTTTTCCTCTTCTTAACTTCATTTGCAACCACATTAAGGTAAGATTTTTCTTTTTTTTTATATATATTTTTTTCACTATATATTTTTTTATTTTTAATTGTTTTTGTTCTTAATAATTATATGAATATTGTTGTAAGATTTTTTTTATATATTTTTTTCCGAGCGTTTTGAGTATTATAGATTGTTGATTTATATTAATTTAATTATTTTATAGTTTTGTAAAATAGATTTTTTTAATATTTTTAAAAAATTATCAATAAAATGACATATGATATTTTTTCAAAAAAAATATTAATAAAATAAAATGAATAATTTTTTTATGTGCCTTTTCCATCAATAAATCTACTAATAATAATATTCTTTTAATTACCAACAGACTTACCGAATATTTTTCCTTTACCGTGCTGTGTAGAGCAATGTGTTTGGATTGGCCAGTATCCTCGTTTGTTTTTGCTTTTAATAAGTGGCATTGCATCCTTTTTTATCATCTGCTGCTTCCAATGGAGATTATTCATAAAATTGAAGCCACTTTTCTATGCGTTCAGCCTCTTCTTCGCTGGATGGTAAGATTAAGCGTCAAGGAAATCAAACTGGAATAAGATTTGGAAATGGCAGGATCCCTCGACGAGTTATGGAAGCTTCTAATGAGTGGGAAGCAGCTCGTCAACAATTATCCCATAAATTCCCCCCTAAATTTTTTATGCGTGATTTATTTGATATAAGAATAATAATCTTCACAGGAGATCCCATGTATAGCTGCTGCCTCGCCCAAATTATAAATTCCAAATACTAATATTTTTAAAACATGTATTTAATTTGTTGAAGGTTTTTGCATGGAAGATTTACAGCTGTAGATAACGCGATAAATACAGAAATCGTTAGGAAACTCATTTAATTTAAAAGATAAAAATCACCTAATCAGATAATTATTATATTAGCAGTTTCTTCAAATTTCAACTAAGATGTACCAAAAAAATATTCGAAAAAGGATCCTATTCGCAGTAGAATTGTATTTCAAAACGCTACCCTTTGTCTTCCGTTGTTCAACCTGTCTTCTCTTGTAATTTCTATAAATTATCCTCTACAGTTTCTTGTCTTCCCTGAAGTTCTACTTGACAATTTCTTGCATCTCCTGTGTCTATGATCTTTTGCTATATATTTTGCGTAATAGATGGAGAATAATTTTTCACTTCTAAGAGAACAAAAAATCATAGCAGATGATGAAGAGTTGCTTGAGCTCTCGCTCTCTACTGGATCCAGGTCACAGCCATTATCGCAATCATCATCACAACTAATGTTAGGTCAACCACCAACGCTTCCATCGCAGTTGTTCCCACCAGTGAAACCGCCTCCACCACCGCCACACATTCTCCATGTGCAGCCCCCTGCTAACCCATCTCATCAAGAAGCTGTCGTCGGGCAACTGCATTCTCACATCCGCAAGTCTCCCTCTAAGATTTTAAGGGAAGGAAAAAGTGACACCATACCGGCACCGTATCCATGGGCTACTACTAGACGTGCCACAGTACATAGCCTTGAATATCTGCTAGCCAAAGGACTAACCATCATTTCCGGTCAAGTGCAGTGCAAAAAATGTGACAGACAGTATGAAATTGAATATGACTTGCAGCAAAAATTCAGGGAAGTCGCATCTTTTATTTCTGAAAACAAGGACACCATGCATGATCGAGCGCCATCAGTTTGGCTAAACCCAACTCTTCCTGATTGCGGTTTCTGTAATAAAAGGAACTGCTTGAAGCCAATTATCTCCAAGAAGAGGTCCATTAATTGGTTGTTTTTGCTGTTGGGGCAAATGCTTGGGTGCTGCCAACTAAAGGCGTTGAAATACTTTTGCAAACACACCATGAATCATAGAACAGGTGCTAAAGATCGAGTTCTATATCTTACTTACATAGATCTTTGTAACCAATTAGATGGATCTCAAGGGATCGCTTGATATTAAGTTTTCTACGTAGGGAATTACCATTGGATCTTCTCCACAACCACTGGGGAAGCCTCTTTGTTTAGTTTTACTAATATGGTCTCTGTTTTAAGTTCCTTTTCTTCTTCGTTAGTTTTTGCTTTAGATTTTCGTTCTAGCTTTATTTAATTAGTTCTTTCTGCAACATAGTTATGGCTACTTAGATGGCTAGCGCTTTTCTTTCTATCTATGCAGTTCGATGAAGCGAAAGCGAGTAGCTGTTTGTTTACGAATTGCATTAATTAGCACCTTAATTACTTGAAAGTGTTTTCATCAATCGAAAATTCTAGGTCATTGTTGAAGGAAGGGAAGGCACATGGGTATTTAAAAGTGTAATAATAATTATATTTTAAAATATATTAAAATAATATTTTTTATTTAAAAAAATTATTTTTAACATCAATTATTAAAATATTTAAAAGCATAAAAAATATATTGATTTAAAATAAAAATTAAGTATCATCCCCCACTGCAATAAAAACAACCATTATTTATCATTATACATAAATTACCCATCAATTTCATTGTTTCTTCTTTATCGTCAAATCCTTTAATATTATCATTAAATCCACCTCTTTCACCAACCATTATCTCTATAACCTCACAAATATATAATGAAAATATTTTTTTATCATTAACCTCACAAATATTTTTTTACCCCCACTGCAATAAAATATTTTTTTATCATTAATCCTTTAATATTGCATAATACCAACTGAATATTTTATTAGTAACTAAACATTCATTGATTATATTGAAATAAAACCTTAACAACAAAATCACGAATGTTAATTGATTGTCAAAAAAATATATTATTGATGATTTATATTTTATCATTAATATAATTATTTATAAATTTATAAATGAAAAAAGCACACCAAATAAAATATTTTATCAACATAATTCTTTTGATAATTTCATTGGAGATTATAACATATTAGTGACAAAATAAACTGTTGGTAATCTCATTGATAATAAAATGCATATGACCAATGAAATTAAACCATCTCATATTTACATCTAAAAATAACAATTCTTGTAATTTTTTGAGCTATATGGAACTTTTCAATGAACTTATTCCGCCACTAAATTCATATGTAATTATTAGTGACAAAGTTCTCTAATTTTTTCTAACTCTATGAAACTTTTCGAGGGATTAGTTTCTATATCATTATATCTGTGATTGAAATTTCATCGATAATTCTATCAATAATGTATTTAATATTTTAAAAACATTAAATAAACAAAACAAGGAAAAAGGTTAAAAAAGAATAAAACCAAAATATAAAATCAAAATTTTATTATTAATTTAAAAATATTATTAAAAATAATTTATCTAGCAAACAAAAGCTGAAGGAAAAGGAGAAGGTAGAGGCGGATCTTTGTCAAGATCAAATAGGCGATAAGATAGACCACATATACTAGTAAAGGTTGACAACAACCGCTCAAGGACATTTATTTTATCCCTTAAGTGGTCGTCTCAGAATCTAAGTTGGGTTATTTCAATACTAAGTCAAGTCATTTGAGCATCAACTTATCCTCGTATAATCATCTAGACAATTGAATAGTATTGCCTTAAACCTGATTACGAGGAACCAGTGATCACTACACTATGGCATATTTGCATATCCTTGACCGTAGTGTTTAAAATATTGTAAATCTTATTTCTATTGAGTTCACCGAACAATCCAGTCTCCAATTATAAATCAAAATCGAGTCTAGATGGATGGAAAGATCATCTCTGTATCTCTTCTAGAATTGGGTGTTATATGTATCCTAGAAAAAAAAAAACAACTTAACAAATTTTAAAAATAATAATAACTTATGAAAAAAATTATTGAAATCTAACTTACCATGAACTTTTGAGCTCAGTTATTCATGAGTTATTGCACACTTTTCCAATAGTTTTTGTTTTGTATGTGAATTTCAACAAAAAGCTTAATTGATCTTGGATCGCATCCAAAAACCATAGCTTATAAAAGGAATCTACTATTATTAAAACATTTTCATATAATATATATATATATATAACATAATCTTATCTTCCATTTTGCATATAAAATGAATGAAATGTATCCCATATAGCCTTTACGACTTGTGGAGGTTGGTATGTATGGTAATTAAATCATAAATCTCCTTATTTCGATTCTCCACACTAAACTGTTATCGCTGCTAGAAATGCTCAGACATCACATGTTGAAATAAGCATCCCATATAGCCTTTACGACTTGTGGAGGTTTAAAATCCCTACACATGACCATGTCTTCCCACCCTGGATGACCTCTTTTTTTTTGTATATTTCTTTAATTTTTTTGTATCTTATACCATAAATCATACAACCTATTACATAAATAAATTATCAGTTAAGATAATAAAAAATAAAATTTGAACATTAAAAAAAATCACATTTTTAATTCAATCTTATCTAATAACGCTGTGATTCTCTCACATCCCCCTCCTAGTAAAATTTTTTCTTGCATGTCAATTTTATAAAATAATTATTTTATTATAATTAATAGATTAATGAAATTAAATAATAAAAAAATTATATATATATTAACTTTGAATTTTCTAACCAAGTATTAATCATAAGCTTTCATTTAGGATTTTCAGAAACCTAACTTCACTGAAACAAAGACACTTTCATCTACAATTTTATCATAGATGTTATCGTGCTAGTACCCTCTACATTTTTAAACCTAAAATTTCATTTGTTCATTAAAATTGAATATTCAAAAACTATCCGTTGCTATTTATTTTTTAATCGTGAATGAAATGAAAACAAACTTATATGATGTGGTTAGGCTTCCACTAAGTAAAAAAACTTCCTAGTGTATACATCCTACTTAAAAGGGACACCCTCTTTATGGGGCAGTCTTGCACTCGAAAAGCCTGTGTTAAAAGAGGGTTCCTGGTCATGGTTTGCTCCTAATGACTCATGATCATTAGACATATTGCTAGAAAAATTGGTAGCACTCCTAATCATATTACTCATTAATGACCTTCTCTTTGTCATCTAAACAAATTAAAGCATGAAAAATATAATAATATTATCATTATATCTTATTTAAAAAAACAATTGGCAGCACCTCCCCTATATACGAGACTACCTAAAATTTTATTACTTGCAAATACACATCAATAAATAAAGCCATAAATCAATTGATTTTATTTATGACTAATAATTTAAAAATAAAACCATAAAATTTTATTTTCGCTCTAAATTTTCTCAGTTTGTGCTCTATATGCATCTTAACGAACTAAGTGACCATCATTTTGAAACTAACCACATTTTTTTCGAACCATGTTATCTAACCTAAAACTAATCAATATTCACTCATTTTTACTTTTTCAAACACATTCATACACAAACCTTAATTGCCTAAATTTTAGAAGTAACTCAAAACAAATATAATGTCATGGAAGGATAACTCTTAAATTATCCATCACTAAATGGCAAGAAATTAAAGAACAAACTTAAAGAAACAACACCAATAGTTGATATAACAATTGAACACTTGTTTGAATTAAAGATCTAGATTTAGAAATCAAGCCATTATTTATTATGAATTGTTACAAAAACAACAAAAACAAACTTAGATTCATTTCCCCCTAACTTGTTTTTAAATTGTAATAGCTAAAAAAGGAAAGAGAAAAAAAAAATACTCCAAAGCTATTATTGTAATTCATAGGCCAAACATTTATTAGGCCTAAACTTTGGTTATCCTAAAGACAAGCAAGAGTCTTAAAATAATTATGGACTTGTGGTTGACTATAAATTTATCATTTTTAACCTAATGATTTTTTCTTAAACGAGCAAACTAAACATATTAAGAAAATAACAATTTATAAAAACAAGAGGAACACACTAAAACAAAAGGGACTCTATGATATTGTATTTCACTCACCTCTTCTAACTTCTCATAATAATAAATTTCAAAATTATTAAAAGTTGATCCCTTATCATAAAATCCATTATTATAGGTCTTTCTATCCTAACAGTACTTTTTAGTATGAATGACGTATCTATTGAAAAAATATTTGCTATAACACATGACCTTTCTTTTAGGATCCAAATATAGTAAATTCAAACTACCACTAATATTCCTTTTCAATTGATAGACCTAGTATATGATTACAACCATTAATAATTAAAGAAAAATGTGTAATGAAATTAAGTATTACGAGAGATAAAAATTATTAAGCAGTGCTTATTTATATTCTAAACCACGTGACAAATTATTTATCTTGTAATTAAAAAATTTAAGATTAAGTCAGATGTACATTTTGAGATAGTAAAAGTGATGATATTGCATATAATAAATAATTCAATCTATTGTAGTGAAAGTGATGATATTGCTTATAATAAATTATTCAATCTATTAGTTTATGAAAGTATAAAAGAAGAATTGTTTTAAAAATATGTTTTAATATTATATTTATTAAATAAAAGGTCTCATTTCATTGCAGTTAAATATTATATAATTAAATGCATGTATAAATTCAATTTATGTCCAATATCTTTCCCTCGCTATATTTTTTTAGTAAATGCTATCAATTATTAGAAAATATTGACAAATTCTCATTTGAAAGTACTTTCACATCATCATCATGTTTTGGAACGTAGTTAATTCTTATTCTCAAGTATGACTTAAAATAGTACGAGACAAATGTTAAAATCTCTTCAATAATATAAGTCTCGCATATCAAAACCTCAATATGCACCTTGTTTCTTACTCTCTTTTTTTAAGGTTGAACAAATATCTTCATAGAATTAAATTAATGCCTTAATTTTTTATAAAAAGAATACAAATTTGATTATGATGTATGTGTAATTCTTAACGTCTTAAATGGATACATCTATCTACACTGAAAAAGCCTTTAACTTTTGCCTCAAACAGTAAATGTATAAGTAGATATTGCATCGAATTGAAAAAAGATAAAGGGAATATCATCTTAAGTTTGTAAATTGTCCAGATGATATTTGTTTCAAGCTTCTTTATATATTAAGTATGCAATTTGTTAGAGAATATATCTCTAAAAAATGTCTAATCTTTGTGACTGCAATCCATATCTCATTTATTAAATCCTAGAAAGCAAGTGGAACATAAACATGTGGCGATCATATAAATCTTTATTCAATACAAAACATCATCCTCTAAATTCATCAATATAAATATGTTAGAAGTATATTCATCAAGAAAACACAGACTCTTAAGTTATTGGTATACAAGTAATTATGCATTCTAGTCTAAGATGAAATTGGCTTAGGGTTTTATGACTCGTGATCCATCATAAATCAACTCCATATTTTTATGGTGAAAAAACAAAGGTATATCCATTATAGCGTTGAAATTATTCTTTGTCTTTCCTTTCATGTCCATCATTATGTTAAAAATATTTTCAAATACGTTCTTTTTTATATGTCTAACATCTAGATTAAGACGGAGAAGATTAGTCTTTTAATAAAAAAGCTCCAAAAAATATTATGTGTTACCCAATTATGTGTCACACCAAAACCAAGAAACTCTTGCTTATCGGATTGAAACTAAACACAATGCTCTTATACTATGGGACTACATCATATAATTCTTCATTTAATGGTGCCAACAATGCAAGATCTCTTTCGAATCTAACTATAAAGAAGTCATTTCCATTCTTTCAGTACTTGTGATTGGTTGTCAAGAACTTCCGATGACAATGAAAAAAATGATTTACTACTATATGTTAAAATAAAGGCATTATTGTTTTCTATACAATATAAAAATGTTAACTTTCCATGTGCTCTAACTAGAAACTTTTTCATGCATAGTAAAATCATTGATAGTCCACATCAAAACTACCTTCATTTGAAAATCTTGTTTTCTCAAGACATTATATGTAAAAAAATCTCAGATAACCACAATTGACTTAACTTATCAAACAATGATAAAAAAAAAAAACATCTATATTCCTACTCAGACTATTAGCACCAGGTACAATAATATATAAAAAAATATGAATTCCGACCTCATATACATCCCTGGTGGCAAGTAATAAACTATGAGTATCATAGTCAACAAGAATATGGTGCAGCAAATGACCCGAATAGATTGAATTTGTATGTATATAAATAAACACATATGTTTTGTGGTTCCATTAAAAACTAAAGATATATCTTATTAAACTGCTTAGAGGCTTCACCATAAAAAAATATACATCATAACTCCATCTACCACATCTTGTGAATGATGTGAAGTCATGTGCTCGATATTCTTTGGAGACATGAATGACTTTTATAGTTTAGACGTGATTGGGAAGTATCTTAGTTTTCTTTGTAAGATAAGAATCATTCCCCTACCAGTTCTTAGTTTATATTAAACATGCTTACAAGTTCTACACTCAGTTAAATTATTATTTTTTATGTAGTACAACATGTAAAAGTTTGGATACATGTCAAATTTTTAGTATCCTAGACCAAAGAGTTTCATCATGGATTTAACAAATAGAAGTTCTCTTCCAGCCTATTCTCTTCATGTAAAATGTTTCTCGTCTATTCAACGATTATATCATAACCAACCTCCATCAGCCTTGATCTACTATGATTTATTCATTCATCCCATAATGGTTCATTAGAATATTTCAAAGAATAAAAAAATCTAGTTCGTTTTTATTTTATGCTTTATCTATGATTGAACATTCATTTGCATTATCGTAATTTATTTTTATTGCATCCATAGCCATACTGCTGTAACAATTATTATTATTATTTACAACTCAATGCATGTTGCTAAAACTAGAAGTTGACCCAACCATCCTTTCTATCATAGTCTCGTAAGGAACATATGGTTCTCCATGTATAAACTAACAAAAGTTTTTGTCTGTAAACAATTTTTGTAGAAGACGCATTGTAACATCTAGATGAAGAAACTTTTTATTTTTACACCTTTTACATGGACATCTAGTATCATTTCAACCAATTTTTTTTTGTTTAGATAGTGTATAATTAATAAAATTCTCAACCCCATTATAATAATTCATCTTGCGCAACCTTTCAAATAAAACTCTATACATCTAAGAACAATCATCTATTACTTATATGAAACCTATATAGAACATTGATAACAACATGTATTAATTAATAATATGAACTAAATAAATTATCAATACCCAACTAATTAGCTATCATTGATTTAACTTAAATTTATTCCATTTATTTTAATAGTACCTATAAATCATTATCAATTTTCTTCCAAAATTGAAATTCCTCTAAATTTATCAAATTTTTTATCTTAACAATAAAATTGATTAAATGTGAATCATACTTATTAAATAAATCATTATTTATTTTATTATAAAACACTTAAGTTACAAAATCAAACTCAATTTTATTAAATGACAAACAAACATAATTTTTTTTTAAATCTTAAACAAACAATAACATGTACAAATCATACAACAAATTTTTACAGGAAAAAAATATAAAACATGTAAACACATAAACAAACTATATATACTACATAAAAATACCAAAAAACATCATTTTAAAAATGGGTTACAACAAAAAATAGATAGTTTTGCTTACTTAATATGGCAAATCTTCAAAAACAAATTGAATTAGAATAGTGATACTTGTCGGATTTTTGATGATGAGATCTAGATTTGTGACAAAATAAAAAGAGCAAGGGTGTTATGTGATGTTTTCTACATAATAAAAAAGAAGAAGAACAATAAGAAATGAGGGGGACAGAGATGAGTCGTCTGTTAGGTTATAACTTAAATATTATTGTTAGTTACTAGAGACATACATATTTTATTGGTAATTCTATTTGTAATGATGACATGCTATTTTTCTATTTTTTTATTGTTTGATTTCCAACTCTAATTCTCCCGGTATTCATAAACAAAAAATTTTCGTTAGTGAATATTGACAAAAAATAATGATGTCATGGTCTGTCAATAAATATCACTATAATTTATTTATCATATTGTTTTAAATAGTATTTCTGTTTGTATTTGATAATTTTTTAATAGTGTTTATTAAATCATTATCAGCTACTAAAATTATCATTATTTATTAATAAAAATACAATCACTACTAATTAATATTATCATACACCATTATAGCCATATCATACACCATTATAGCCATTACATTCATGTCAATTGCTACATTATCATTATTACTATCATCGATCATTGCCATGTGATTGCTATAACATTATTGTTTCAGCACTGCAAATAAATTAAGTGACATTATTATTTTTTATATTTTAACTAACAATATCATAACATATTTTTAAAATTAAATTAAGTTCATATCAGAATTATTTTTTTTTCTTTATATGTGTTTATTAATAAAACAATTTTTACAAAACTACAAATAATAAATATTTATTTTCTCTAAAAAAAACGAAAAAAAAACATATGAAATGAACTCGAAGTGAATCGCTTACGTTTATTTAACTTAATTAAGAAAAGGAGTTAACTTTCATCAACATCACGACAACTCCAATTTATCTTGAATACCTTCTGAAAAAACTCTTAGGTCATTGTTTTTCATGTCACATGAAGTGACATTTTATGGTAAATAGGTAAAGTATTTTTAAACTTATTTATTATTATCAATAAATATAAAATTTTATTAAATTATGTTGATTAATATTTTAGATTAGAAGTAAAGTTGTCAATTTTATTCTGTTTCATTTGGAATGATCGAAATATTTCATACTAATTCAAAAAATAAAACAAAAAAATAATTTTTATCTCATTTCAAATCTTGATCTATTCTTAATTTGTTGGCTAAGTTTCAGCTGGAATGGTTCGATTTCATTCTACATGTTCTGTTCCAGTTTTGAAAAATCATTGAATCAAATTGAATCTGGTTCAATTTAATTAATTAAATCATCCAAGTATAAAAAAATATTTTTCATTACTATTTTTAATAATAATGATAATAATAATAATATTGAAAACTATTATTACTATTTTCATTAAAAATTATATTAATTTTTTAAAATTAGATTTATTACTAATATATATGATTTATATTCATGTTGATTTTTTTCAAGTTTATACTTTGTAGGAATTTGAGCAAAATAAAGAATGTTTTAGATCTCATTAGTCTTTAAAACATTGACCTAACTTTATATTTAAAATATTTGTATTAAAACATTTTATTTTTATAATATTTTGATATTTTGTTTAAGTTGAATTACTTTAAGTTAAAGATCTATTTAATCTTGACTATTTAGAAATATTTTAAATTTTAAAATTATATTTGTTTGATACTGTATTTGTATTGCATAATTTATAATTAATTTATCTTGAATTTTAATTATATTTGTTGAATTTATATATATAGATAGTACAACCCCAAAACGAAAATATTCCATTCTAATTGGATTAGAATGAAAAAATATTGAAATGAAATTGACAATCTTGATGAAGAGATAAAAATATATTTTATTAAAAAATAAATAAATATATAAAATAAATATATTCTAAAAACAGTTTTGCAGTGTATCTCTATTTTAAAAAGAACATGAAAGATCTATCTATCTACTGTTGTAATATATTATTATTTTATGTCTAAAATATCTATTTAAAAAAATAATTATAGTGTTTTCTTTTTTATAACAAAATATTTTATTTGGATTAATCATGTCTCCCCACTAATATCTGCTGATAGACTTTATCTGGATTCTTGCTAAATTTACCACAAGACATGAATATCTATCCCATGGTTTTTCTTCACTTCTTTCCTTCGTTTTTTAATGTCACTCCTTCTCTTTGCCTCTCTCCTTCTCCATCACCCCTTCTCCGTCACTCATTTTGGCCATGTTTGTTTTTGAGAAACATCATTTATAGTTGTTTATGATTAGCTCTAATATGTCTATATATTGTGAAAGTTCATGTTGTTATGCCTTTGATGGATCATAATTGGAATTAGTTTAAGGTGATTTATGTTGTTTTTGAAAGTATTGAGTTTGGATTCGTTGATCTGTTAGTTTCCAAGCTGCCAAATTAGTGACCCTTATTTTCTGAGCTATTACTGCATAAATGTGTTTTTTTTTTTTTTAATTGTCACCCTTATTTATGTTGTTGTGAAGGCTGGAAGGGAGCAGAGTTGATTGGGCATGATTACCAAATGTTATCTTAGGTCTCGTTTTATGAAAAATAGTTTTTAGAAATTATTTTTCTATTTTTTTGTAATATTTAACTTCATAATTTATTTTTGAATAATTGGGTTGTAATTTGTATGTGTGTGTGTAAAGGAACTCGATCGGAATGGAAGGTTGAGATGCACCAATATTGTATAAAGAAGAGATAATTCTTTTTTACCATGTATGGATCATTATTTTTGGCATGTATCGTTATCGAATGAAAGCTTGCATTGCTATGAATCTAATTATAATAAAAAAGGTAATATTTTTAAAAATAATAATTTTTTTAAAAAAAGAGAGTAATATTTGAATTCTCAAATCCCAAAACTTTCAAGTTGAATTCGGTGTTGATTTATTATTTAAAAAAGATAAGGTACGAACGTAGATATGTGTTCGAAAGTGTTAAAATACCCTAGAATGCATGCAATTTCTTATTGAACTAATGCCCTAGCAACCTGGCAAGATGTTTGGATTCATGAGGTTGAACTTTGAGCATCTTCAACAAACAAAGACCTGCCCACAGCCTGAAGGCAAGGGTGGATACTATTCAAGTATTATTCTTTTTATTTACTCGAATTTATTGAACTAAATTAGCTGAAATTCTTTATATATATTTCTTTTTAATTCATTAATACTCAAATCCCATTATTGTGTAAACCCGGATTGTCGAATTTTTCAAAATTTGATTTCGTGTCAGAAAAACACACACACACACCAAACTGGTAATTTTTCGTCTGAATTACCCCAGCGCAGACCCCTGCCAATGTCAATTGTCAAGGGACATCAGAAATTTGATATCTTTGGGCTCTACTTTCAGCAACCCCATAGATTCAGCCTTATTTACTAGGAGATTGGTGGGCCCGTAAATGAAGCCCGTCAATTACGGCAAGCAAATCACGTGGACACGATGCTCCATGGGAGGGAGGGGCTAGGAGTGTATGATTTTCAAAGAAAAGGAGAGGGGCTATGTAAGTGGTGGAGCATTGATCGGAGACCGAAGAGTTTATGGCTGGTTTTGCCGGAAAAAGGTCCATCATGTCAATGGCCCGCTGCTAGCAGAAGCTTAAGTGATTAGCTCATTGAGAGAAAAATGTGGTTTTTCTTTTAAGATTTATTACAGCTTTTTGTTGGATCATTAATGGTCACATGGAAGTTACTCCATTAGAGGTGAGCTGCGTCAATAGTAGGCACTGTGGCCTCAACAAGTGGTTTTTTCTGACTGTAGCACTAGAGCGACTAGACAAATGTCCGCTCTAGGTTGGCAGCATACTCATAAATATCACAGTCACTTAATCCTCACTTTTGTTCTCAAAGCAAATTCCAGAATATAGCTCAATCATTGTTGAATGCATGAATTCATTTGTGTAAATGAAGATATCTAGTAGCATATTTTACTGTGAATTCACACTGTAAAATTATCATTTTATATTTGAAGGGCAAACTTAATTAACATGATTTTAGGTAATGAATTTTTTTTTTTGGTATAGGACCCATTAATCATTATGGAATTGAAAGACATTAATCAATATTTTTACATTTTTATTGTATATTATTCTAGTTTTTTTTATATAATTTTTATGTAAAGTCAAGAATTAATTGATCTTTTAAATATATAAAATATATTTAAAATAAAAAAATTAGTTAGCACGAGTACAAGTAGGTATCTCTTGTATCTTTTTGAGCGCATGTACCATTGTAAAAACTTTTAACACCAACGTGCCATTAAATAAATGATGGTTGAGCACAATAATATGTGTTTTCTTTTCCTTTTTTTTTTTCTTTATAGAAAACATGTTAAGGATTGCAAAACAACAAAGAAGTGTGGTTATTTGCTTATTGAATTAAAATAGGTTCTTATTTTTTTAATGGTAATGTTTTGAGTCTTGAATCCTTTGTAGAATTAGGTTTTTTTTTTTTTAACTTCATTTCTTGACTTTTGATTTTTATATCAAGTTTTATTTTTATTTTTTAATTGTTATTTATAATTTGTTCTTATCATTTTCTTAATTGAAATTATTTTTCAATTTCATCTCTCATGATTTAGTTTGATTTTATTTTTGTATCAAATTTAGTCTTTATTTTTTTCAAATCTATATATTTTTCTTTTTAATCCCTTTTTGTTTGTTGAATTTTTTTTTTTCAATTTTATCCTTCATTATTTTAGTTGGTTGGGAATTTAACATTATTATTCTTTTGTGTTTTCCTTTTATGTTGTTATACGACCTTATGATTCGTGTTATGAGTTTTTGAAGATTAAATTGGTCTCACAACTAAGTTATTTTGGTCTCACAACTAAGTTATAGATTTAATGTGCTAGCTCGGATAAACTTGGATCAATTTATTTTATTTTTTAAAATTATTTTTATTATTTTCTCATTCAACATATTAATTTTTATTTTGTTAACAAATAAGATAATTAAGACACTTTAAAAATATAGTAATGATATATTTTTATAATAATGACAAGTATTTATCTTTTACAGATAAATTATTATTGATTTTTTTATGTTGGTATCTTATTTTCTAATTATATTATTAAATTATTTAAAGTTATTAAACTTATTTAAATTCATAATTAAAAACTTAATTTTTTTTTAAAAAATAACTTGACATCATCTTGATAAATGTTTTATGTTGAACAAAGATAAACTGCCCGTGGCGTAGGGCGTCACCGACATAGTGTGTGTATTCATGAGACAACTTTCAGGGAATAATGGTGGCAATTACAAGGAGTTATGTCACAGGGAAGCGTCAAGTCCTTGCAATAGAAACAAAATCATGGGAAACTGGATTTAAAAATGGGCCACTGCTCTATGAGCGTAGCTAAAAAGTCTTTAATTTATTCCAATATTGCCTAATTTTAAAAAAAAACTCCACTCCTTTCGACCACACAGGAACAAATTAGGTCCCAGCTTGTTAGTCGAAAAGTGAACCAGATGACCACTCCTAATCTGATCCTTACTAACTTCAAAGAGACAAAGATTCGGGTCCAGCCACTCATGCTAAGCCTGCATTTACACTAAATTAAGCACCTAATCACACTTAATTAGCTTAGAATAATCGCCAAATATTAAGTATATTATTTCTTGTTCACTTCTCTGTGTTATTTGAGCCAGCGGCAGCGGCCGTAGACGTCCAGAATTGAGCACTTTTGATCTTTGACACACTCGCCAGGACACGTAACGGGATCACATCCCCTACAACAGTCACCTTCTTCGCTGCAAAGTCTATGTTGAAAGATGTCACACCTGCGGGTACAGAGACCAATGCTTTACATCAATTAGTTTGAGTAACTTAGGACAAAAGATTCACTCATAGCCATCATTATTGGCCGATGTTGGCATCCTAACAGCCATAATTAACCTTCGAATCCAGCTAAAAGCATGAAAGTTGAATTGACTGAATGAAAGACACTTTTGAACCCATAAGTTCATTCGCAGATGACCTCATATGGAATTTCGTTGGAACAGAGTACTGTTGATAGGTTATGTCAAATTAATGATGCCCCTCTCTCTCTCTCTCTCCCCCCCTCCCTCCATTTCTTTAATTAGTTTTACCAAATACGTAAATGAAAACGAAGGTGGATTCAGAAGAAGACAGGATATAGAGACTGGTACACTTCCTGGGGAATAATAAGGTTTGAAAGAGAGAGCGAGAGAGAGAGAGAGAGACAAGGGTGAGATCAACTTGGATGGCATTGTCACATGTTCATACCTTCCATTCTAGACAGATGTTTCCTCACTTTTCCCTCGCAACCTTTGCAGTGTAATGATACTCTCAAAACCACTACCTGAAATCAGAATATGAGTAATTACACCGACGAATTAATTTGACTGTAAATCCTTTGAACCATAAATATGAAGAATTGCACTACTTACTGATCTTAGTAACTAAAACATATCAGCCAAAGTTAAGTGCAAACCTGATTCGGACTTGAAGATGAAGATGGTTTCGAAGCTGTAGATTCCTCTTTACTTAAAGCTTGAGTACTCATGTTGGGTTCAACAGGAACTAGCTGTGCTGAAACTGGATCATAGTCTGGTATCCCATCGAAGAAAGCTGCGTGACCCAAAAGATTTCTAGACGAGCCAGGAGGGGCAATTATAGAACCCCCAAGCTTAGCCCAGCTCTTTCTAACAATATGTTTTGGAACATTAAGAGAAGCAGCACTCTTCTTATCATCATCACCAATATCATCTGGCTTAAAAGAGATTTTCTTGGTCTTTTGATCATTTGGTTTGGGTTTTGGTTTTGTAGAGTTCGACTTCTTGTTGCTGTTTTGATCACTGGCTTTATTCTTTGAAGTGCTTTTTTGGCTCTTGTGAAGTAGCTGATAAGGGACGGGGTTGATGGGTGGTGGTTGAGAAGTACAAGGAACTAAAGGGAGAGTTCTTGGGATTCTTTTTTGGTCTCTGATGACGGGGTTGCTGCGATCAATGGTTGGGCCACCGAGCTGAATGGTGGAGGAGGAGGAAGAAGGCCGATCCATGCTCATGCATATGGCTGTTGAAGCTTGAGATGCACAAAACATATCTATTTTCTTCATCTTCGGAAGTTGACAAGAGGGGTGGCCTAGCTAGCTAGTGGTTTAGAGAATCTGCATTTCAGAGAGAGCAATAGAAAGACTGAGAGAGTGAGAAGAACTTCTGGTTTTTCGTTATGCCTTCAATTACGCTTGAACAACTTCAACAATTTGGATAGAGAGGCAGAGTGAATGAAGAATATCACAATTTCACTACGGGATTTATTATCTAACAAAGAAGTACGGATCAAGTGGAGAATTTTCTAAACTTGCAACTCTTAAGCAGTTGCCACAACACAGTCTAATGATTGGTATGTGATGAGTTTTCTTTTTTCTTTTTCTTTTTGATGAAGATGAGAACTCTTAATCAAGCAGGAAATCCTTACAGAAAGTTGAAAGTTCAACCCATAACATCTTGAGTGGAGAAAAATGATTCATGCAGCAGATACAGATCACAGCCACTACTAGTAAGTTTGTAACTGGTCCATGACATGCATGCTTGTGCCTCCAGTAGGTTTGACATTGACATAAAGGGCCCACGGCACAGCCATACGAGCTAGAGTCCAAGTCTAACGGCATTATAGGACTGCATTAATTTGCTAGATAATTAACCCCATTGTAATTGTAAACTGTAAAAGGCACGAAGAAAAGAAAAGATTTGCACATGGGCTGCTGCTGCTGCTGCTGCATTTCTTTTACTTGGAGGACAACCGGAAAACAGTGATCTTTAATGGATGAAAATGAGATGCAACCACTTCTTTTCCCAGATTTTAATGGGTGAAAATGATATGAACTGGGCGTTTTTCTCTCTTTAGAAAACATATCAAGTTCGACAATGTTAGTACAATTTGCTCTGACAAAATCATCCATCTTGGTTACTGTGTTAGACGCAGAGTAATTTTAACAAGAATTGAAAGTTAACAAGAGGATTGATTAATAAGGCTAGATGATTTCCAATCCATTATTCTTTAATTTCAGAAGAATCTTGTCTGTAAAATCATATGGAGCCCACTGAAATCTCTAAGCTTAGATTAGCAGAGATCTCAGAGGAATTTCCATAAAATGCATTGTCTTGAATGTAACATTATGGCTTAAACAAGACAATTTTAGAGGGGTAAATTAATGTATGGCCTACAGTTTTAATGGTTAATTAATAAATAGTTGGGCAAGAAGTTGTCTATGAATTCAATATTCGAGAAGGAACAGCACAAGGGTCGAATGGGACAGGGCAACGGTAGACAGCAACAGCTAATGGCTTGGGCTGGCCTATAATTATATCGAAGGAATATTTTCTTGGAAAAAAAGAAAAGAAAGGGAGGTTGTATCTACAAGAACTTGACGTTGATGGTCCATGGACAATTTGAGGTCATTGTCTGAGCACGAGACCTTGGGATTATAGGTTTCGTGCCTCCCAAGGACGTGTTAGTGTTAACCCTAAGATCGCATTTATTTACCCCTCCCTCCCCGTATTGCAAGCAAGTTTACAGGATACTTTCTGGATGTGTTTATTTTTAAAAATTTAATTTTTAAAAATTTAATTTTTAAATTTTTTATATTTATTTGTAATTATAAAAATTAATCAATAAAAAATATTTTTTGGGTAACAGAAAATACTTTCTTGTTAATAAAAAATACTTTTTAAAAAAGTGTTTTATCTTGATTTCCACAAAAAGTGTTTTTTATTTTTATTTTGAGAAGAAGACATTTTCTGAAAATTATTAAAAATTTAAAAATATCATATTATTTGTTGATTATATCAAATTTGATTCTCAAATTTGTTATTGCTATATATATATATATATTATTTTGAATATTTGTTTTTCAGTTTCATCCTTTAAAATTTAATTTTTATATTAATTTTGGTACTTATTTTTATAATTTTTATTTATTTTTTATTTATCATTTTTTTAATTGAAATTTTATCTATCAAATTTGATCCTCATTCTCTTGCTTGTTATTTATTTTATTTAAAATAATTTATAAAATTTTAATTATTATTATTTTAATTTCTTCATCTTTTTATTTTTTTTATTTTTTAGATTTAATCTTTATTATTTTGATTATTATTTATTTTATTTGAAATAATTTATGAAATTATATTTTTTTTCAATTTCATTCCCATTCAACTTTTTAATATGTAAGATTTGGTCCTCATTATTTTAATAAACTTGAAAAATAAAACATTAATAAGTTATTTTCCAGCTCATTTTCCATAATATAACCAAACACTGAAAAGTGTTTTCCAATTTATTTTCCATTATATTACCAAACATCAGAAAATAATTCACTTTTCTGAAATTCACTTTAAAAAATATATATACTTTTCAGCAAACAAACGAGGCCTAAGTCCAGCCCAATTTCCATAATCAAAGGCCCAACTTGATATAATTTCAAAGCCTCCTTCCTCTGGAAAAGCAAAATAAAATCCAAAGAAGATATGCAAGCACAAAAACAGCTGAAATTTATTTATGGGCTGGTGTTTCACATGTTAGTTCTACACAATTATTAAACTCGGTCTAGAACATGACCTGGAATAAGACTTGATTCATGGATTTGCAAATCAACTATGGGTTGATGAATCACCCTAAATGTATCTTAAAAGATTGAAATGATGTCTTTTTTATTAAAAAAAAACACCTTTAAAGTTATCATGGTTAGACTTTATTTAAGTTTAGTTAGGTCAAATAAATTATGGATTGATTTACTAATCACCTCAAGTATGACTGCGTCAACTGAATTAAACTAGATCAATTTTTGAAACTATTCATAAAATTTGACCTAAAGTAGGCTCCTTATTCACTTATCAATAACACTCGCATGGTCTCCCCAATAATAATGCAACGCAAACATGTTTGATAAAAGAGAAACACATAATGATTATTATTTAGGATGAGAGTTATCTTTCCAATTCAAATTGAAGAAAACATGAAGCATATCAATGAATTTAAGGATGATATGGGTGTTCTTGTGGCTGATTATGATGGCTTGAATATGAAAGAGAAGATGAATCCTCACAGTGAGCTTGGTGGTATCTTCGACTAATGAATTCTACCATATATTACTTTAAAAGATAGAAAATCAATATGTAAATTATATATACATTTGAAGAAGGCAATGTATAAGTTGTTTTAACTGAGAAGTTGAGGGTTACTATAAACTTGAACTCTATATAATTGGAAGTTAATAATCCTTATCGCATGTATGCAGCGCCACAGCAATCATCTTTTTAGATTGAGATATTCAGGTGAGGGTGGAAAGAATAAGAAATTCTTATCCTTTATCAAGTAAAAAAGTTTAGAGTCACCATTTAATATTTTGATCACTATAAACCTTAACTAATCTTTAGAGTCTGGATAAAGAGACTAGTTGTATATTTTGATCACTATAAACCTAAACTAATCTTTAGAGTCTGGATAAAAAGACTAGTTGCGTGTAGAAAGGATAATATTACCCATAGTACACCCTATATAAAGTAAGTTGTATTATTTATTTATTTATCTATTTACGAAGATACTATTATTTTTTCTAATTGTTAATTTGTCTGCTAATCAAAGTAGGTACATCCTATTAGAATGGATCATAGCTTTATAAGTCAAGCCTATCTATTCTAAAACGTAATGTTTGAGAGCCTCACTAAATAGTCATGTTAGTCCAAGATCACATTAGAGAGCGGGAGATCTGGAGCAATCCCTAGAGATTGCATGAGGTTTGAGAGTCCTAGTATAGAGTCATGTTAGTTCGAGACTACATTGGAGAGCTGTAGATAAAACATGTATGTCCAAGATATAATATTTTTATTTGAGAAATAAACTTGTATTTTTATCAAAGATAGCGTATCATAAGATGATTTGAGTATCCAGTACAAGGGAGACTTTCTCCTTCCATATCCTAAAGGTGGTAGGCATTTGTGTTGACCATCCTAATAACTTTAAATGAGTCATCCCATTTTAATTTAACGTGTAGTAAACCTTTAGGATACACCAAGCACATATAGGCTAGTTCCTCCTAATTCTTTCTTAAGCTTTCATTTTCGGTATGAGAATAATTCTGCTTGGAATGTCTTTTATATTGGTTGTCCTTATAAAAATAAAAAAGTTCACGTCATAATGCATTTGCCTTCCACTCATATATAATTTTCCAATATTTGTTTCATATTTAGCAAGCTTTCGTTTGGAAAAATGTAAAGCTTTCTCCATAAAATGTGGTTTTTTACCCTACTTACCTAGGCATCTAAAGCTATTAACTCAAGTAACTCTTCCACTATGAATATTTTCTTATTAAACCTCTTTAAGTATGGCCACGTAGACTCGGCCTCTAGCGAGGTAACATTAAATAGCTTTATTAATCTTCTCTTAGTATGTATATTGGTACTAAAACATGCCAATAGCTTGGTGTGGAGGTTATTGAAGTCTCTAATAAAGAATGGCTAAATTATTATACCAGGTGTGCATAGACTCTTTAAAGGTTGCGAGAAGGATCTTATACATCATATTATTATTCCGGATGACTAGTTCCAAGCTGTTACGCATGATTTGCACATGCTCTCTTGAATTGGCAAGACCATCATAGTTGATCAAACTCATTTTTATATAAATATAGTCTTCAGGGATTTAAGTGTTCAATACTTATTTGGACAAGGGTGAATCCCTTACTTGATGGTGATTGTAGAAATTCTCTTAGATATTCTTAAATACAAGTTTTTATTGATCCTTTATATGTTAGGTTTTATGGAGCCCAAGGAGTTTTGGTATGGAATGACGAGATTGGTAAATGGTGTCCATCTCATGGTTGTTAAGGGGAACACATCTAGAGTTCCCACTCTGCCTGAGGGTATTATAATGGCATGAGCAAGACTTAATAAGCATTGAGGTAAAATACTCTCCTAGATATCATTCTATCCAAACTTCTCATGATAATGTTATTGTCTACAGTGCTGGAAGTAGCCAATGGAAATGGAGTTAGGGCGTTGTGTTGCTGAAGGTGCCAAGATTTTATTTAGTGGCAAGGCCTACTTGTTTCCCTTAGGTTGCCAAGATGGCCTCGGTGAGGAGTTATGCCTGATTAATAAGTTATTGGATGTGTTGGCTAAGTAGAAATGCTTGCTTTAACAAGTAAATCTGTCATGCGTCCTGACTTAGGTGTGTCTTGGTTATCTGCTATGAAATGGTTTGGAAATGTCAAAAATAAGTTTTAGAAAAAAAACTGATGACTTTTTTTATCAGTTTTCACAGACAATGCTAATTAATAAAGTTTCAGAATCCAAAGTGCATGAGAATACAACTTATATGGTTAGATAATAGGTTAATCACTTAATTTTTACAATATGATCTATTCTCAAGATGGTTGGTAGCTTATTGTGGGAAACGCAATATGATCTATTCTCATTTGCCAAGATGGTTGGTAGCTTATTGTGGGAAACCAAGTACCTGCAAAAGACCCCCTTTGATAGATGTAGAAACTCTTAGATGTTTAAGTAAGTATTTTTATAAAAAAAGAGTACAACAATATTTTAGAGAGAGACTCTGTAAATATATATGCAAATATGTAGATAATAAACAAATTATCTTCTTTTTATCTTGATAATTCATAGGGTATTTATAGCTTATAAATCTTTTTTTTTTTTTGCTTGAGTAGAAAAACTAAAGAGTAATTTTATCCTTATAAATTACTATTGTTAGTTAAGAGTTGTATTTCACTCAAATGTATTAATGAGATGTAAACTATAAGAGATAGTTGTCTACCTAAGGATGTAAAAAACATAGGATTCATAATAAAATGTATTTAGTAGGTAAAAAATCTTAAGGAACCTACGTGGGGTTCTAAAAATTTCAAACTCAAAATATTAGGTTTAAATCACGTGGCTGGGCCTAATTGGCTCCCAAAAAAAGCCCAGACACACTGCTTAAGTCAATAAATTCTAAGCTTCAGCTATATGTTGGGTGATTGGGCCAGACTAGCATATGTTCTCTCTCTTTTTTCTTTTTCTTTTTCTCCTTTAAGGATTTTTTAGCTTGTTAAATTTGGTTTAGGTGAACAAAAAAATATTTTTGAAACTATTTGTAAATCATGATACATCACATGGAATATTAATATATTAAAATTATTTGTAGATTAATAAGAAATTAATCTTAGTTAAACTTGAAAAAAAAATCTAATATAAAATTTTAAATCATATTGGTAAAACATTGTTTCTTCTCTTTCAAAGATATATATATATATCCCATATTAGAAAAAATAAAGACTCTTCTTCACTTTAAAAGACTTTATATATGAAGGTTTTTGTTGATTTATTAAAAAATAAAAAGAAAGTATTTTTAAAATTATTTTCCTTTTATTTGATTTGTGGTTCAATTTTCTCCATGTAGAAAGAAAGTCAATTTGTTTATTGAAAATCATCTAGACTTAATATTGAAATGCATTAGTTAAATTCATCTCATTTTGTTATATTATGTAATTTGTACAGTATGATTTATTTTATTTAATTCATTAATATTTTTTTCATTGACATGCTACTTTAATCTCTTATGTTGCTTTATAAGCATGTCTAATTTATTCTTCGTAGTTCACGAGTTTGCTGTTTGATCTATTTTTTCAGTCTTTTTATATATAATTTGTTAACACATTAAAAATTAGAACAAAAGCTCCACGTAGCTTAAATAAAACACCTTTCAATCAATTTAAAGACCATCACCTTATTAAATAATTAATTCAAGATTTAATTAATTAATTTATATTAATAAATGCATTGACTTCAATTAAATAAATTCAACTTTATTTAACTTTGGAAAAACAAATTAAACTTTCTTTGATATAAATTTTACAAAAATAGAGGGCTTGTGTAGCAATATTCAGGGCCTCCACCATATCTAGACTGGCTCAGAAAGAGAGCAGCAGTTTCACATGAGCAGAGAAGGCGCAGATATGACACCATATGTATTCCTTCATCGCTATGTTTTCCACACCAAAACTTCAGAATTTTTTTTAATACAAGCTAAGACACGGTATTTAAAACACTGCAAGGGAAAAACTACACTAATATTTTGATTTTGTGCTAACAAGTACCAGGAACGACGAACACGTATATCTTCCAGCTGAAGTGGCACCTTGTTATAAATTCCATGCATACATAGATTACAGAAGAGAGCCAATAAATGAATCAAGATATAGACAAGGTCTTGACAATATACATCGTAGTTCTGCCGATCATTTTATTTAAAGCCCTTTCCCTTCATCTCCATTCAAAATGCGATTCTGGAAATCATTCACCATGAGAGGCAATCCTTCTCTCAAAGAAATTCTTGGCTCCCAATTCAGCAGCTCCTTCGCTTTACTTATATCAGGTTTCCTCTTATGTGGATCATCAGCAGTGTTGGGTTTGAATTCTATTGTTGCACTTGAATCAATAGTCTCCTTGACAACCTTCATAATACGGCGGAAAAATCAAGTGCCAACATCAGCTAGGAGTTTCCATCTTTCACTATCTCTATCTCTATCTCCCCATGCACACACACACTTGGGAGCAAGCAATTCTAAACTAATAGCCTTGTTTTGAATCTCACCAAGATAAGGTGATTGAGGCACTCGGAAAAGGAATATGTCTCTTTAAAAACAAGAAAACTATAAAGTTTGAAGGAAGACAAACCTCTGCAAGCTCGAGCATAGTGAACTCTCCTGGGTTGCCAAGGTTGAAAGGTCCCACATGCTCGCCTTCCATTAGAGCCACCAGCCCATCAACCTGTCAATGGAAAAGGCTTTTAACATACTTTATCATGTTAACTTTTAAAACCTAAACAGGAATCCCAAAACATATCAAGATATTCTCTGCATTTGCAATTATTCTCTATTTGGATCTTTTAAAAAACAGAATTCATCAATTCTAGCACCTTCTTTTCCAAAGCCTTATGCAACCACTTCCCTGATTAGCGGGCCATGAATTGCAACTACAAATGTGTTTTGAGTAGTTTGCATTGAGATAAAGGATCTCAAAGGCCATACAGCTTTCATGAAATTTTCGATGCTAGCAGTAAAATGGAAATGTGGATAATAACGTCATACCAGGTCAGAAACATATTGGAAGCTCCTAGTTTGTTTCCCATCCCCATATACAGTCATTGGCTGTTTGCGAATGACCTGCAAACATTGTTCAACTTGTTAAAAAAAAAAACTTATAGAAAGCAGAAATTTATTTAGATATTTCAAAATTCAAATGGCAGTCTATTGCGGACATCACTGCCTGAAAAAGGAGAATAATACCTGAGCAACGAAATTACTGACAACACGTCCATCATCCAAACACATGCGAGGCCCATATGTATTAAATATGCGAGCAATACGCACCTGTAAATGGAAAGAGCCATCATTAGTCCACTCCCTGCCAGTTAACTAAGCACACATGCAAGAACAGCCATTGCAGGATAGAAAAATAGGCAACACAGGCAACACAAAAAGGCTGATATCATATCAACACAGATGACATAAGGCTTTAAAGTGTTGCATTCCCAGCATCAAATAATTGGAGAAATTCACCAGTTGTTATGAGAAAAAATGGGTACAAGCTTCTTTTGAACCCCAGCTGCTGCAACAGAGGAGACAATGGATGCTATATATCGCTGCAAGTATTCATCATTTTCTATAAACTAAATTCATTTATTTCAGTAGTAGCTATTTTCACCAAAGACCTGGGCCAATCCAACCCACCCTTTACTGCCCACACAAAGGCTATGGGTAGTTCATCAAGTTTACTAGTCTTTGAGTTAACAACATATTTCTCTAAGCAAATTTCATTTATTTCAATAGGCAATGATATTAACTTAAAACCAGGCTTATATCACCCATCCCATTTCTACATGTGGCAAAGCCCAGGAGCAGTTGATCAAGCCAACTAATCTTTGAAGAAGTGAAGATAAATGTCAAGCTTTGAGGACTTTGCATAAAAGAGAAATGGGTGAAACTGGGACCAATAGTTTAACAGTGCCAAAAGGAAGGGTGGTGTTGTCAGTTTCCAGTTTCATGCAACCATTTAAACATTGTAGGACGTGGACATCAGGCACACCACGTCAAATTAAATTGGTAACATTTTGAACAGGAAAATTCAAGTGGATAAGAAGAAAATGCCCCCTGCCCCACCCTATTTCTTCAACCTACCCAAACAAATCAACAATTATAAAGGAAGTAACACATATGGACTGGTAGAATGCTGAAACTGTCAGAAGAAAGGATAACATTATGCCTGACAACTCCATGAAAAATTAATTACTTTTATTTATTCACATTGTATTCCAATATTTTTCCAAAGACAAGTGACCGACTAAACAGTGTTGAGTGCATTTTTGAAGTAACCATAGCAGATACTTTGTAAAGACATTAGATTCATGTTGAACCTTTGCAGTTATTTCCAGAAGAACAACGAATAAAATCATGCCTGAAAACCATGTTCTTTCCAACATTAAAATAGCAGACCATTATATTGCTTTCTACACAAGTACATTACTGGATTTCTTTCAAATGAAAACACTTCCATGAAACATAATGAGCCAAATCAAATTATTTAGGCCCTTGAAAAGGTCAAAACCACGCAACAAATCAAGGAACTGGCTTGTTGATTTCAGGCCATTCTCAAATCCTGTACGCTCAAAAGGAGAGACTAATCAATAATAAACTTTATTTTACAATATATACAAGGTAGGCTCCAACTCAGTTCATACTTTATTGTCTACAGAATTGATTGTCTAGAACACACATGCATCAACTTATTGAAAATACAAATAAAAGCTTAACATTTTATGACTGCATTTCAACAACAACCAGTAATTTTTGACAGTGCATGATCCTGTAGAATTGCATTCAGCATCCAAAAGGAGCAGATCTATTGAGGAGCACCGAGTAAAACCACTGATATACAAACAACATCATGCAAATTTTATACACCCAAAGATCCTAATAACAAAATAAGCGTGTCATTATAGCTTGCACCTTGCAGTCTAGTAATATATCAAAAACAATTACCTCGACATCTGCACCTCGGTGATAATCCATGGCTAGTGTTTCTGCCGTCCGTTTTCCTTCATCATAGCAACTCCTCTCACCTAACGAATTCCAAAGCACACCCTATCAATAAAAACAGTACATTGTTGCATTAATGAAACAAACAGATGTTCCTAACTAGCATCTGACCTATTGGATTCACATTTCCCCAGTACGTCTCCTTCTGCGGATGCTCAAGCGGATCTCCATAAACCTCACTCGTACTGGTTAGCAAAAACCTCGCCCCTACCCTCTTCGCCAAACCCAACATATTAAGCGTTCCCATCACATTAGTCTTGTAAGCAAACAATTCACAGTCAAGGATCCAAGAATTCCAAAACAAAAACACACGAATCACACACATAACCAACATTAATGAAAATTAAGAAAGCGTAACAACTTCATAAAAAGGATATAATAGTCTTGACTGGGTTATATTTATAATGAACTGGCGAAGCAGGACAAGCCAAGTGATAGATCTGATCAACTTCTAACAAAATAGGCTCAACGACATCATGTCTAATTAATTCAAACCTCGGATTCCCAAACAAATGAACCAAATTCTCTTTCCTTCCTGTAAAAAAATTATCAATCACGATAACCTCATCACCCCGCGAAATCAATTTATCCACCAAATGACTCCCAACAAATCCAGCCCCGCCAGTAACCACGATACGCAAACTCTTCCGGCCGATCCCAGCTGGGACGCGGCCTGGAAACGTCCTCTTAGAGAAAAATCCGGAGGACCCAGAGGAGGAATCTTGGTTGCGATGGTAAATTGAAGAGGAGAGAGAAGAATGGGTGGTTGGATCAGATGGATTAAGGCGGGAGAGAGTAGGCTGAAAAATGAAGAAAGTAGAACCAATTAAAATGCCAACAAGAATGAAAAGAAGGCGCTGTTCTTTGAGGAGATAATTAATGGATCTAGGGAGAGATCTGGGGTGTTTTAGCATCTTAGGAGAGTAAGATTGGGAAGTTGGGATTTCTTCGTCTCTCCTGTGATTTACGCTTGTTTGTTTGTGTAATTGTTTCATCATCGTGGGAACTGGGATTTCTTTTTTTCAAAGTTTTGGAGAAGGAAGAAGAAGAAGAGAGGACTAGTTGTGTTGGGTTTAAGCATCAGTGGTTTCTTCTATTTTCAGGGAAGCCAAAGAGGATGACCGCCATGTTTTTTATCATGCCGGATGAAATGTTCGTTTTTCCGTTGATAAAAAGTTTTAACTTTTTTATTTTAAATTAATTTTTTAATATTTTATATTGTCTTAGTTTTCAGTGTAAAAAATAAATTTAAAATAATATTATTTTAATATATTTATAAATAAAAATTATTTTGAAAACAAACAATGCCACAAAGCTAAACTAACATAAAAAGAAATTCTTGCCTGCCTTGTTTTTCTTTAATTGTATTATTTATTTCTGACTGTTTTTACCCGGGGAAAGAAGTAAATCGCAAGGTATAATTATTGAATTTTATTTATTTCTTTATAATATCTGGCGAGGTCAAAGAAGACTTGAAGCTTATGATTGCAGAGATTAGCTATAACTTAGAGTTCAAGGCTCTGGAGATTTTCCTCAAATTCAAAAGGATTGCATAAGAAATTGAACTGTTGTGAGCTAAAAGAACATGCCAAAGGTTCAAATTCTACATAAAACGGTGCAGTTTAAAGCGCACAATCCCATTTTTATCATTATTTTTGTCAGTTTACCTTAATTACTCACCATAAGAGAACAAAAACCTTACTATTTTTTTTCCTTAAAAACCCACGTATTTTTCCTTTGAAAATAAATTTTTCAGGAAGAAGAAGTTTGTCCATACTCTTTATTCATAGGCTAGTAATATAAATGGGTTGCAAGAATATAATTATTTATGAATAAAAAATTATTTTATAATAAACTTAAATTAAAGTTCAACATAGATTAACAAAAATAAACTTGAATAAAAAAAATTATTCATGAAGAATTGATAGAATTTATATATTAATTATTAGCAACTGTATGTTCCAGTTAAGATGATTATCGGGTGTTATAATAAACTAGTACGGTAGAAGATAAAACAAAATGTTTGTCTTGACATGTAAAGTAGTATATATACTAAGAATTTATAGTAAAAAATACTTCTTTTGTAATCTTTTAAATTAGTAAAAATTATCTATTTTGAGTTTGATTATTCTAGATGACTTTTTATCTTTTATAAAGTTATTCAAAAGGTTTCTAGACAATGTTTAATATTATTATGTATACAATATGTGTGTACTTATCATTATACAAATTACTTTATATCATTATAATTGTTAATTGATTATTATTAATAGATATACAACAAGATATTATACAGGTTAATAACAAACTTATTTAACTTAACATAGGTGTTGAACAAGTGCATCATTATGTTGTTAGTGGATATAAGGACTAGGATTTATGCCAAACTAATAAGGAAACAAGGATGAATGCAAGGGATATAAAAAATGAGGAGGGATATAAAAAATGAGGAGGAAGCAAGCAACAAACCGACTATCAATTTTTTTTAACTATTCTAGAATTTTATTAATTTTTAATAAATAATGAATATTCTAGTATATAATAACTAAGATATTCTTTTTGTAGCATAGGAATCTTTATGTTAGATACTTGATAAACTTTGAACTTGATGCATATAGTTATATAAAAATATTTGATGTATGATAGTTTTTAAACATGTTATGAACTGTTAGGATGTAACATGTTGTATTTGGTATATCTTGAATATGTTATGAAATATTTGTATAAAACATATTAGAAACTGTATAGATGTTATTGCATAAATATTATTAATTGTTCTTATGCTTCATAACAATGTTTCAATTATGCTTGTAAGTATACTTTGATGAAATACCTGTTTATAATATAACTATCTAAACTATTTATATGCTAATTCATGTTTATTATATTTTATCACAAGTTTATCAAAGAAAGAGATTATAAATGTCGCAATGATTGATTTTGATTAATAAAGGTTTATTTACGTTGATGAAAATACATTTATTTATATTGTTAGTTTATTCAAATTAGATAAGGAATTAGTCAAGTTTATATTATAAAATATAATATGATTATTTCTTTAATTATTTAGTTTGTTTGTATAAATTATATAAGAAGTTAAGACAAGTTTTATGGAAAAAAAAAAGAGATAAATACAAGTTATGTAAAAATAACTATCAAAAAATTGTTTTTATAAAACACATAATAAACTAAAAATTTGAAAATAATATTTACCAAAAGTTCATATCTTTATCATCTTTATCACATAAATGTATGTATATATATAAAAAGTCAATTAGAAGTAGTTGTTATAGCAGCGTTGGCAACAAAACAAGAACACCTTTTGTATTATATATGTTTGATACACAAATAGAGTGTGAAAAAAAATTTTTAATTTTTTTAAAATTATTTATTGAAGAGTTAGAAAACTTATAAAGTTGTAAATAGAGTTTATATTACAATTAGAATAATAATAGTTTCAAGATCATCAGATATTATAATAAGCTATTACTGTAAAAGTCAAAACAAAGTGTTTATCTTTAACCATCGGTAACACACTTGTATAAAGTATGTCCGGAAAAAACTTGCGTACGGACAGTTCCAGGGTTCTGACTTCCGATGGACGGCGGCAAAATGAAGCAACTTGGAGTTTCAGTCTTACGAAAACTTCCAGGGCACTAGCTGGTTTTTTTGAATCGGGGTACACAGAATTAACGAAGGACCCGTGATTTAGCATCAACTTTTATTGGTAATTTTATCCACCATGGTTGTTACTATTTATTTCATAGCATAATGTTACTAATGGTACAAAGTAATTAACTTGATTAAACATATAGTGTCGATCCAGAAACTTAATTTTTGCTTCTTCATGACACGGGAGATGAGCAGGGCATCATTATTTACATGAACTGATTCCACTAATTCAACTGAAATGAAACTGATTACACTTCCATGAACTTGCATGTAACCTAATACCTTCTAAATAATAATAACATATCTTTTATTAAAGAATAATATAAAATATATTTTAAAATTTTATTTAATAATTTAAATTATTAGATTAAGATAATTCTTTAATATCAAAATTTTATTGATCAAATAATCATGACATTAAATCTTACTACTCTCATTTCATATAATTAATAACACAATACTTATCTAATAATCCAACAAAATCCAACAATGCCAAGTATGTAAAATACAATATATTAGAGAATAATATAAATTATATTTTAGAATTTCATTTAATAATTTAAGTTTTGGGGTTGAATTGATTCTTTAATATGGTATCAAAGTCTTAATATCTAAATGGTTACAAATTTGAATTTCATTATCCTTATTTATTTGATAAAAATTAATATAAAATAGTATAAATTTAAGCAAGTTTTAAGTCCAAATAACTTTTATTTTAAAAAATATATTATAAAATAGTATTCGAACGGAATTGCAAGACTATTCTTTTTACGCAAATATTAAAGGTGACACGTACATGCAGAGTTGTCGGCTGTGCAAGTTAGTAAGATGGTGTTTGTTTACGCGGTTGCGGCTGTGTTTTAATTAAAACGCAGTTTGCAGTCATTTGGTAAAGCAAAAAATTGATTTATTGTGTATGAGTTCCACATAATTGGTTTTTTTAGTGTTCATTTAATTTTATTAATATTTTTTTAATTTTATTAATATTTTTTAAGTGTTAATTTTATTAATATTTAAAAAAAAACTAGTTTAAAGTGAATTAAATTT
>NW_011500275.1:119722-197587 GCF_000495115.2 Populus euphratica
CCACCACTGCATCTTAAAACTTTAAAAAAAGAAAAGAAAAATAAGACATGGTATATCTGTTGAAACCAACTCCTTTTACAGAGAGTATTTGACCGTGTGTTTAAAAAATGTTATTAAAAAAATTTAATTTTTTTAAATTAATATATTTTTAATATATTAATCTAAAAAAATATTTTTTTAAATAAAAAATATTATTAATATAATTTTTAAATAAAAAATATTTTAAAAAACAATCGCAACAATACTCGTCATCTTTGAACCCACAAACTATAATTATCTTGTTGAAGTCTGGTCTTTCTCAGTTGACTTTTGATGCAGTCAACAGTTATAACTTACAAGCTAGAAGGAGCATATTATAAGCAGTAGAACAAATCGGAAACTTCTAGCTGGCAATTGCCTAGGTTGGGTTTTCCCTCACCTTACATATGAACAATTAAGAAGGTGACCCCTTTCTTTTCATTTTTTTTCTTTGTTTTTATTTTTAAAAAAATTATCTTCCAATCTTTTCTTATTTAAATTGAATGGTTCTGATTTTCTCTCTCAATTTTATTATTTATTAATTTTAAATTGGTTAATTATCATAACTTATTTTGATATAAATAATTAAAAAGATGATTCCTTTCTATAAGTTTATTGAAATTTCAAATAAACATTTTGGATGAGTGCTTATTTTTATAAGCATTTATATATCTTTTTTATTATTATATAATTCAATAAGAAAGAGTTTTGTAAAAACAAAGTTTTGAACCTAATTATGGAGTTCATATTTAGATTATGAGTATGATAAGTTAGTTATTAAAATTGTGTTGATCTAATATGTTATTATTTTAATATTAAAAAAAATTATTTTAGATTTTTTTAAGCCAAACCACATTTATCAAGTTAAATGGATCATGTGAGGACAATTCCCAAATCAAATAGGTCTTGCCGATCAAATAGGTTAATTTTAAACTTGAGTTAGGTAAATAATTGGATAATGAGATTTCAAGTTTAACTCATTTAATCCGGTTCAACAACAATTCTAAATAATTTCTTAAAAAAACAAAATTCTATCTTCCACTTTTTTTCTCTTTTAATTGATTCTTTTTTTGCTTTTTTTTTAAAAAAAATTTATCCTTCAATATTTAATTAATTTTAAATTAAATAACGTAATTTATTGCAATTTATTTTATATGAAATTACCACAGTTTTAAAAAAGCATTTCAATATTTGGTTAGCACCCAATTTTATAAATATTTATTTTTATTATCATATCATTAAGTAAAAAAATAATTTAAACAAAAAACATTTATTAAACACAATAAATTCTATGATCTGAGTAATATATTTGGCTGGTTAAATTGCGATACATAAATAGATCTAATATGTTTTTATTTTAATATTAAAAAAATAAAATAAAACTATAATTTTTAAATTATTTATGTTATTTTTAGATTTGCTAAGTTAATTATATCATATAAAATAACTTTCATATAATTTAATTTTTAAACTCCAAACATATAAAAAATTAGATTAAAAGAATTCAAGGTTAAGCATGAGCATGATTTAGTAATAATTTCAAATAATTTATTGTATCCTGAATATTTTTAAAAAAAATTAAAAATTTAAAAAAAATTAAAAGTTTAAATAAATGCGTGATGATGACGTAATAAAAAAAATTAAAAATTTTGATAAGGAAGTTAGTTTAAATAAATGCGTGATGATGACGTAATTGGCTTATATACTTAATCATTTCTTTACGATAATTAACAAAATATAAATTTTTATCATACTGTACGAATTCTGTACGAAAGGACGCATTTCTGTGTTTCAAACGTATACGTGGAGTGTGTTGTGTGGTTACATAAGCAAATTCCTTCGAGTGATAGCAATGTCTGATGCTAACATATATATATATATATATTAGCATCAATTATTTGAACGAAAATCTTTGACCATCGCATGTCGTCAACTGCTTTTTCTTTCTTGAAAATGTGTGAAAACAACATCATGCATCGATACTTTTGATTAATTTATTTATTTATATATATATATATATTATTTTTAAAATTTATAAAAATTTAAATTTTTTAAAAATATCAATTCAAAAATAATTTATAAAAATTGAAATTTTTTAAAAATATCAATTCAAAAATAAAAACTCCTAAAATGTTCAATTCAGTGAAAACTCTAAATATTAGAGATATTTTTTTAAAATCATGTATTTCTATAATTTTTAAAATTCTTTTTTAAAAAACAACCACTATATTGATATGTCCATAACTTAACTGGCTAACTGACGGCTCCGTGGCATTAAACATCGTTTTACCAAGTCGAGAGAGATTCTTTGCCAGGTAGGCAATTGGCAGGCTGCATGTTGCAAAGTGGAAACACTTCGGAAGTCAAATAAACAATCCAGTGAAAAAAAAATAAATCTTTCTTTTATTTTCAAAATTTATTATAAAGGCGGGACAACATAAATGTAAATTAAAAAATTCCTTTATAATTTGATATATTTCAAAAATTATTTTTTAAAATAAATTTTTTTTATTTTAATATATTTATAAAAATAGAAAAATATTGTAAAATATAACTGTTATTATATTCTCAAACACACTACAAGAGATAAAAAAATATTGTAAAAGACAACAGTTATTATATTCTCAAACACACTACAAGAGCCTGTCATGTCTGGTTATTCAGTGCACCTGCAGTTTGCACGGCATAGACAAACAAAACCCTTGCAAGTTGCATCCAAAACAGATTTAATTCAGCTATTTGGCAGCGTTGACATTTCATCTCATGCTCTCTACCTGCTATATTTCTTTCCCCATATAGAATCTAGCCAGTTCACACTTCACAAGAGTCACTGAATGATCCCCGCACCAAGTTTTTAACAAAATCAAGTGCTCCTGCACCAAGTTTCAGCAAAATCAAGTGCTAAATTGGACCAAGAGATGGCTTTAAGTTTGAAATATTAATGCACAATTCAATCCCAGGAACCAAGAGATGGAGTATGGTCCTATATTGAAATAAATGAACGGTTCATTCACGCTCAATAGTACTTACTATTCCCCTCGTGCTGCAGAGACTGATAAATCCTCACCAGTTGATAGCTGACTTACCAAACAAAACATCTGGAAATCTAATCTAGATGACAACCATGACAGCCAAAAGGTGACAAGCAAGAAGCATAAGAACCCTAACAAGTTCAAAACGGGAGAGAAACATTGGCTAAAATGACATGATAAATAATAGCAACACATTATTATATGTTTCATTCTTCTTATTATTGCTCAGAAACACATTGATTGAAATTTGCACATTTACCATATAGCAACACAAGCAAAGGTATTGAAGCAGAAAATAAATTAAGTCACTAACATAGTAGTTTAGTGTATTATATATTCTCCACCCCGATATCACTGCGCAGCTAGTGGCTGATCAGCTGGCCGTGGAACACACTGCCATCCAGTACAATGCTGGAGAACCTGTTTAAGGCTATCTGTAGGAGGTTCTACTGTCCATGTGGGGTAATATTCACTGGGATGAAACATACAGCATTCACCATCCTCAGTCATTAACCCTGCTTGAGTCCCAGTAACAAATAAGTCTCCTTCAGACCTGATGCTGCCACTCCTTGCTTTCTCCTTGTCAGCTGCCTAAACATCATCACAATAGCCAATGATTTAAACTCAGAATCAAAATGATAATTATGGTCATTTAAACAACACGCTCATCACAGGAAATTCATCCATAATCTACATCCAAGAGCACAAAATTCAAGGTAACACTAAATCTCTCATAACAAATGTAGGCCATAAAAAGCGCATATATTTCTCACTAATTGAAAATCAAACTCAAAGTTGTTAAGTTGCAACGAGTTTACATGCTTTGAGTATTAAAAGTTAACCAGAGGAGCTTCACTGGTGTATGAAAAACGGCTTCTGAAAAAATCATAATGGCATTCTCGAATCGTAGAATAATTTACAACCATAAGCATTTTTTCTCTCTCATCCAAATCATTGATAAATTAGTTCTGTTAGTTATTCCAATAATAATTCTGTTCTTTCTTTCCACTGAGGTCGCCTTCTGTAGGGTTTCAGCTCTCTATCTGTCTCTCTCAATTTTTATCACTGTTTATTTGTATAAAAGTTTTTTACAGCCACAAAGGAAGTTCACCATTTGGGTCCACTTCCTGGGTTAAGGGTTAGGGATATTGCTTGATTTTAGCACCTAGAATGACTAATAGAGAAAAGACGAATGCATAAAATTTTGAGTGATAGTAGATGCCTTACTCTACAACATCAAAACAAAGCGGACAACCAAGCTCTTGTTTGACGATGAAGGAAGAATGGGAATTTATATGCCTCAATAGATATAAGATTACAAAGCATAAAAACTACAAACTAACCACTATGAAAACATGGTCACCTAACATGTCTACCTTCCAACTAGCAAAGCGTTTGATTGCTAAAATCAAGAGCCAAAAGCATATTTCAGTGTAAGGGAGGCAAATTTGAAGTTTGAATTTCATCACTGCAAAATTCAATATACTATACATTTAAGTTACTGGATCTGCTCAGCATACGGATATTTCTTTAATAAAGTGTAGTTTACCAGCACGACAAACTGCCATTTGAGAGTGAAATGTTAGCCAAACAAATTCAAACACAAGTGTGAATTATTTGTTAGCAAGTCAAGGTGGATTTAGTGGAAAAGCCAGGTGAAAACAGAGGCAGGGTGGTCAGCAGTCTGAATAGAAAAAATTATGAATAAAATGAGCTGGAGTACAAAATTCAATTGCAAATATGAACCAGGTTCAATCATATTGAAAGCAGGATCATCCAACCCAGCCCTTCAAGCCCATAGGAAAAACCATTATACAATAAAATATTAAGGTGCAAGTCTGAGGAAAGCACAAGAAAGAAGGAAATGAATGTTGCAACAAGAAATACAATATGTACTCACCTTCTCAGAAAGATATTTAAATGCAATCTTCTTCTGCCCTGCTTCATATATGTTGCTTTGGGAGTAGATCTGACATCAAAAGATAAGAAGCAATATATATAAGCAAATAAAACCAGAATATGGTTACACACAAAGAATAGCAAATAGTAGTGGTGGTATCACCTGTGACTCTACACTGGCACAAACAGCATAAATGCCCCAGTTTCTGGTATAGTTATTGTACAAATGTACTTTTCCAAATCTAACACGAGGATGGCGCTGTCTTGTTCCATCAAAAAAGCAATGATGGATGGTTACTCGAATACATCTGTCACCAACATGAGTAGGATCTGCTCCAATTAGCATTGTTTTGTCATGTTGCGCAAAGTAACACCTGTAGGTAATAGTTAAACCCATCAAATAAAACAGTGCACAAAAACAAATAGTGCTTCCCACATGCCAGGGATTCATCTCACCTAGAAATAGTAATATCTGTGCTTTCTCGAGTGATATCTATCAACCCATCATCATAATCACGAAGGCTGCAACGATCTATCCATATGTGCTTTGACTTGGGCTTTATCTGAATCCCATCAACATCAGGTCCTCTACCACCTTCAAACTCTAGATTGCATATAATAACATGTTCACATTCCTTCAGCCTCAAACCCTTGCCTGTAAGTTTTATTCTTTGGCCCCGGCCATCAATGGTTTTATAAGACGAAACATTCAGGTAAGATCTAAGTTGAATAGTGCCTGATACTTCAAAGACAATCCAAAGTGGCTCCTTTTTACGACATCCATCCCTAAGTGATCCAGGCCCATCATCTGCAATAAATAATGAGCTTAAGATGTGCACCAAAAATAGTCTCGAAGGGCAGTTCTACCATCAACGCCAAAGAAAATGATCAGAAGAAGGCCATTGATTTGCAACAAAATGCAATGTATTAGTTTTAGAAATTGAAGGTGCGGCATGCCAATAAAATTATAGAACCAGTGTCAGGCTGTCAGCAACCCAACGAACAGCAGCTCACAACCATAATCACAGTTTCACGCCCAAATCATGATGCCTCCTTATCAAAATTCAATCAATAACACTAGGTTTTTCTAAAAACTCGAAATTGAAAAAGTAAAAATCAAAATAAAAAATTTTAAATTCTAACCATCCATTCCAAACATTTCCCATTAAAGGAGAACCAACAAATCTCTAAATTACCAGTAACAAAACACTGCACAATCTAGTAAATTATGTTTTATAACACAACTACTGGATTGTTTTAGTAACACAACCTAATGCAACAATTTTATCCTCTGTATCTTCAATCATCCACT
The DNA here is from genome assembly GCF_000495115.2 of Populus euphratica. Taxonomy (NCBI): domain Eukaryota; kingdom Viridiplantae; phylum Streptophyta; class Magnoliopsida; order Malpighiales; family Salicaceae; genus Populus; species Populus euphratica. Next base: position 125,984 of record NW_011500275.1, read on the forward strand.
CAAAGTAATCAGAAACAGCATTTCTACAGAAAACCTTAAAACAATTCACATCACATGGTGCGCAATGTTGGAGAAAGTAATCCTTTTTTTTCCAAAATGCATTCCAAAGTGACTCAGCCCATTATCTACAATTAAATGAACAACAACAATAAACTTATGGCGAGTATCAATTATTGTCAAAATGCTGTTGTACCATCCACAAAATGAATAAAAAAGGCCATTGATTAGCTACAAATTATAACCATTGTTTTTTGGAAATTGATGGCAAGGCATGCCAACAAAATCACTGAAGCGGTATCGGCAACCAGAAAACAGCAGGAAAAGAAAATGGATACAAAACGTTTCAAAAAGCTTTGTTTTTTCCCGATTTCACGACCACAACCACGGTTGACACCAAAACCTTAGGTGTCCAATGTCAAAACTCAAAATTTAGCCAATAAGACACGGTTTCGCTAGATACTAAAAGATGTCCAAAATATTGTCCTCAGAAATCATAATCCGGCGAAACTCCAATAATTGCTGCAAAGCAAATAAATAACGCTTCAAAAGTCCCGCGAAGTAAAGCGGCTATCCTACATATATATTAAACCACCTGCTCTAACTAACCATGGAAACATTTCCCCATTCAAAACTATTCACATTGTTTAACGCATGCTTTCACACAGAAACCCGTAATTCAAACCCATTGCCACAAGAAAAGAAAATCAAGCAAAAATCCCAACTAAAAAAAATTATGAAAGCACAAATCAATTTACCTGCTAAGGTAGTGACGTAATAAATGGGGCCATGGAGGCCACCAGTGGCAGAGCGACCGAAGCCCTCGGCTTGGGCAGCAAGAGCACGTAAGGAAGAGTCGACATGAGGGTAAGGCAAAGCGGTAGCCATCTTAGGTGTGCGGGTTGATGAGGTGGGAATCTGGGGCTGATAAATAAAGGGTGGGACAGGCTGTGATGCCGAAGGAGCTGCAGCAGTTTTATCGGGGAAAGGGACGTTTCCGTTGTCACGGAACTTGCGGCGATGCCCATGATCATGGGAGTTTCCCATTTGTTTGTTTTAAATGATAGACAGGCAGGCAGCTAATTACTGTTACTCTGGCTTCGGATTGTTTGATCCATTAATCCTTGCAGCTGAAGCAAACCGACAGAGAGATGGAGAGACATAGTTATTCTTAGTGCTGTTGTTTATCAATGCCAGACAAAAATCTTACGAGTCGAAGTGGAACGTTTTGATGTCGGTGGGCCAGGAGTACAGGGAGAGGCCCTTTCAAGCATATTAATATAACTCGATCCGAAACATGGCCCATATCATGTTTTAACTTGATCCAAGTTTGACATTTACCTGGTTCGGAGTAACTCAGTAAAATTCAGGAAAAAATAAGAATTAAAGGCATGTTATTTTTAAACAAAAATAATATACTTGAGTGAACTCGGTAACTCATGAATTCCCCTGATAATTTAATAAATATTTTTTTTTTCGAAGTCAAATGTCAAATCAAATCAGAAAACTATGTTTTCAACTATTGCTATAAAATAAATCAAGGTGGCCACTTGAGCTCCCAATAATTAACAATCCATAGCTTTAATAAATAAATAAATAAATTAGTGGACATGCTCACATTGCCTTGAGATTTTTCATCTCTTCTTTTAAAAATAAAATCTTATCTTAAAAAACATCATTTTTATTTTTATTCTAATAAAAATATTTAAAAAAAAAAAAGCAAACTAGAAAGATGAAAAACAATTTGGGTTGGTAGAACATGCAAAAAAATTATAAAAAATATGATTCAAATGAGGAGATTTTTTCTTTTACCACAGTGGAAACATATACAAACAGTAATCACCTAAAGGTGTTCTTTTTTTATATATAATTAACTATATATATTTTGCAGACATGGAAAAATTGCAAGAAACTCTAGTCACGTATATGGTGATCTGTTTATCTTGTACTCATGAATTACAAAAGTAGTTTCAGACACTTGAAAGGCATGGTTTCCTTTTGAAGAATTCAGCGAACTACAAAGTACTTTGTCTTCTTTTCTTTTACACGTGAACTAACAAAAGTGAAATCTAGTGATCTTGTTATTTTAATTCAATGTTCCTGCTGTCATAAGATTCAACTTTGTATATTTCAAGATTTCTCATTGTACAGGAATTATAAGGAATAACTTGTGGTTTCAAATCATTGAAATCTATTGACATGAAAGACAAAAGTTGATATTTTCCTTTTAAATTCGTAGGTTCAGATTTTGATATTCCTAATTTAGTAATACATCACAGGAACGAAAACTAAAGCAAGTAAATGTAGTATACCTTGTATTGAAGACAAATACCTGAAAAATCCTCCAACAGTGGCACCTGCTCTGCTCAAATTGCTGGTATGCTCAAATTTAACTTGATTGAGATGAAAAACTGTTTTCTACCTTGCAAGATTATCATAGCTACTGCATCATAATTACTATAATTACTAGATATATTTATGTTATCATTAAAATACATAATTCACCACCCACTATTTCCCTTTTCTTCCATTATCAAAACATCTTTGTCAAAAAAATCGAAGTTCAAGAGCTCATAGTCATCAACAACATTTTTAGCTAGGTGATTGACAATCACATTTTCTTGTATTGTTCTTTTCATCATATAAACAACGTTATTTTTAGCCAATAACATTAGCCATCTAGTTATTCTACTTAATAGATAAGGCTTTTCAAAAATATACTTGAGAGAATCCATATTTGAGATTAATCATGTGGTGTAATATAACATGTGCTGTCAAAGCTTTATTGCACTCCAAACTAAGCTACAACACAACTTTTTTATCATATTGTTTAATATTATCAAAAGTTTCCTAACAATCTTCATCCTATATCCTAGGATTTTTTTATTCCAAAGTAGTCGAAAGATTAGTTCACAAAAAACCATTAATTATGAAATAAATCGAGTAATATAATAAAAACACCGGCCCTGGAAAGCTCTAAACTTTCTTTTTAGTCTTAGGGGATGGCATCTCCTATGTAGCCTTCATTTTATCAAGGTCTATTTATATACTTTTATTTCTCACCATAAACCCAAGTAATTTCTTAGACCTTACTCTAAATGTACACTTTGTAGGGTTTAACTTCAACTTATATCTCTTCAACCTTTCAAATAGTTTCTTCAGGGTTTGGACATGGTCATCCTCTTATCTAGACTTGGCGATTATATCATCCATATAAACCTCGATCTACTGATGCATCACATCATGAAAATAGTTAATATCACATGTTGGTACATTGCTCTAACATTCTTCTATCTAGATTACATAACTTTATAACAAAAAGTTCCCCACAGGGTGGCAGATATAGTTTTCTCCTTATCCTTTTCAACCATTTTTACCTAATTGTACCTTGAAAAATCATTTATGAAGGAGTAAATAGAATTCTTTGCAACACTATCTACTAAAACATCTATATGGAACATAAGGAAATCAAATTTTAGGCTCGTCTTATTTAAATCCCTAAAGTTTACATATAACCTACTCTTGTTATTCTTTTTCAAGACTAGTACGATGTTAGAGACCCATTAAGGGTATTTAACCATTTCTATAAACCCAACATCCTAATGCTTCCTTACCTTTTCCTTAATCTTAATCAATATATCGGGCATTATCCCTTTTAGTTTTTGTTGGACCAGCTTACAATCTTTTCTCAAAAGCAACCTTTGTACTATAATCTTGGTATCTAGATCAGGCATGTCAGTATGTGAATAGGCAAAAACATAAAAAAAACTCTCGTAATAGTACAACTAAACCATTTTGTTTCATCATTTATGATTAACAACCTAATTCTCAATTCTTTTTTTATCTTGCTTAGTGCCAATATTTACCACTTCAAGACATTCTATTGTGGGCTTTTAGGAATGCTCAGACTATTCAACTAGCATCAACAACTCTTCCACATCTTCTTTCTCGCTTTCTCTCACTTGTTGTAATTATATACTCATCAAGTTTTAAACTATTATTCTTAGTGTAATTTATTTATGTATTTATTGAATATCCACTTTCAAATTTCATGAAAGCGAAAAGTATTTAGATGTGAATGGATAACAAGCAAAAGAAAGGCATACTGAAGGAAATAAGCATGATCTTATTAAAATTTTAAAATAAATAAGCTTAATAACAATAAAACCCTTATGCTATATCTTGAGCCATGATTATTAGTAAGATAAAAATAAAGCATTTAAACTTAATAAAATATGTAAATGGCACATTATTATTTTTGAAAATAATTGAGACTTCTTGAATCTTCTAATTGTTTAATTTTTCCTCTTCAACTAGCTTTATAAAAAATTGTACTTGAACATCTTTTAAAGGTGTTGATGGTCAATTGGGATAACATTTTATGAGTGTCTTCCTAGTCTTAAAGTCTCCACCATAATCTTTCTATTTATTTTTCTTTAGATAGTAGATAGCAGCATCATTGAGTTTCTACCTCAGACTTTCTAGCTCATCTTTAGACCTTATCATATGAGACCTTATCATATGAGAGGTTGTCGTACTCGACATCATGGCAACCTTAAAAAAATCAATGAAAAGAACAGATTTATGACTTGTTCTTAGATGAGAAAATGTCTTGTTTAAGGAGCGTCACCTAGTATTATGGTCACTAGAAACCCTAACTGGTCAATAAAGATTATATGATACGAGACTAGTTACGTGAAAGGAAAGATATTATCACATCTTAAATGTTCTATCTATGGTAGATCGTATTGCTAATTTTATCTTACATCGTTAAAAGTTTATTGGTTTATGCTATGATGGTTTGTTGTAATATTTCTGACTCTAGCGTTGATGAATAATCAACTACGAATATTTTCAACTCTAGCATTGGTAAATATTACATAGCCGAAAAATAAAATGTATGATATTCCTGACTCTAACATCGGTGAATAAAATAAATTTAAATGAATGCATGCATATTTTTTTTATTTTTGCATTTTATAGTAAAAATTCATAGATTAATTATATAGTGAAATACATAAAAAAAAAATATGAGAAACCTACAAATAAATTCGAAAGGACCCACGGATATTCTTGAAATTTTCTAATATCACAAAGGGGCTGATTTGGCTAGATATTGAGATAAAAGGGGTGAAAATAAAGGTGCAAAGCATAAGGGTGTGTTTTGTCAAATACACTCTTGACCTAAACACAGATTGGGCTAGGCTATTTTCTTTTTTTCTCTATTTTAGGCTAGGTCCGACCTAGCCAATACAGGTTGGGGTAAACCCAACTGGCCTAGTCACTAGCCCAATCTAGTGATCTAGCTGGGCAAACTAAGTCATCCATGAACTAACTTCACACGTACATAAATAGTGTGAAGGTAATTAAAATTACCTTCGCACAATGTTCAAACAATGTTTGCAAATAAATGTAGACTAAAAGGAAAATGGGCGTACCTAATTTTGGAAAAGTTGAAGAAGTGGCAACGATGGTTCTGGTCTCAATGATTTTCATCTCCTTATGTTCTTTCCTTTAACTTGTCTTTGTCTTCCTTCTATGCCTATTGTTTGCTATGGTTTTCTCCTTCTTGTTTTGCGTTCGTTCTATACTCTTATGTTGTTTTATGTTTTTTTTTTCATTCTCTTTGTAAACTTTTTTATACTTTTTTCTTCTATTCTTGTGTTTCTTTTCTAGTTTTTATGCCTCTTAGTTTTCTCTCTCTATCTATTCTTTCCTCTTAGTCCCCCAATGGTTTGTGGCCTTATATAGCTTTTATAAAGCTAAAGAATGGCCTCTGTTTGTACGTTCATACCTCAAAATAATAGGCCATGTTCGCTCCTATCTTTGAGAAGAGTCAGGACTATTGGCCACGATATCGTGGCCTCTGAAAAGGGCGTGATGAAGGATAATGGGCCACTGTACATTTCCTGCAAAACCGATCCCTGGGATGAGGTCAAAGGTGATAAACAGTTTTATGACACAACATCGTTTTCTACTCTATAATGGCTATTTAAGATTTGGTCAGTAAAGTTCTGAAATTTTGTAATTGCTACCCTATGTAAATTGCAATTGGAACTCTACATTTTAACATCATTTACAAAATAATCATTGAACTTTATTTTCTTACAATTTTAACCTGAATCATCCCAACCTTTGGTACTTCTTTAATTAAGCCTATGATTTCATTAATTAAACTAATTTCAAGTTTAAATAAATCCCTAAACTTTCAATTTATGTTGTCTTGACCCAAATTTCAATTTATTCTTCATTTATTTCATTTTTTATTATTTTTATAAAATAAAATAAAATAAAAAAGTAAAACATTGGGTCATGAAAAGGGTCATCAAAAGGTTACATGTATGGCAGGAATTTCCATTATTTCTTCATTTAGCTCACGCTCCTATTTTGGCCATCCTTCTCTCTTGATCTCGTATGCCCTTTTATAGACTTTCCTCATGGGCTTAAATCTTAAGCCAAATCATTGGTCAGCTCACTTCATTTTTATTATATTAACTCTCTCAGACATTCTTGTAATTGGGTTATATTGGAATGGTAACTCATGCTTCAAAAGGTATTTTACGGCTATCTTGATAACTTTTAAAATTCAAGGTTTTCTCGACATTGTATTTTTAGGCACTTATTCAATGTTCACTACTTCAAAATCATGTAGATTTCTATTGATGTTGTCTTTAGTTTCAATGTAAGGAACGCCACATTCTTTATCATTGATAATGTCTCTCTAGCCTTCGCAGTGACCAGACCTCCATTAATGATGAATTTTACTCTTTGGTGCAAATATGATGTTATAACTTTAGCAGCATGAATTTATGGCCTTTCAAACAACATGTTATAGGAAGGGTGAATATTTATCACTTAAAATTGTTATGGTTTGATGACTAACTTAATTTTAATGTTTCTAATAACATGTTTAGGTGATTTGTCATAAGCTCTAGCAGTCATGGTACTTGGTCTTATAATACACCATAAATTTTAAAAAGATTTATTACTGTCTTATCTAATATATATGTTGGTAACATATTTAAAACGAAACCATTATATATAAGAACCTTAGAAATTATACATTCTTTAGACCTCATAGTGATGTGTAATGACTTATTATAACATTTAAGATTGCTTCTCATTTATTCTTTTTTTCCAAAACATTGACCCCTTTATTTTTTAAGGCATGGTTTGGAAGTGGATTGGAGTTCATATTAGGAGATTCCTCAAAAGTTATCCATTTTTCTTAACAAGTTTAATAACTTTCCTTTTAAATGCACCACAAATTTTAATGAAATGTTATATGACATTAGCATGATATTTATAAGTTTTATCTGACTTGTATCAATTTAGGAATAGTGGTTTCAATGGGGTCAATAGAATAGAGGTAATTTGACCAATGTTTAAAATTTTTTGTTACATTTCTTTGAGTTGTATAACTAGAGATGACAATTGTTCTTGGTCTTTTTAAAAGTATTTTCATGGGCAATTGTTATTTTAGTTGCTAGTTGGCTGGTTATTTTAATGATTGGGTTGGTTTATAGGAAAAAATATAGAGAAATTTATGTTAGCTATAGGTGGGGTAGGTGTTTGATAATTGTATATATTTTGATACCTTTTCCCTTTGTATCCTCCCCCTTCAACATCGTTTACTTTGATATTCGTTTTCCTTTTAGTGAAATCTTTTTATCTAAAAGGTCAATAAGCACTCATAGCTTGTTCTATTCTCTTAGCTACAATTACAATGTTAGTAAAATGTTCAGTGATGGTTCCTACAAATTGCTTGAAATAAAGGGCTTTAAAGGTGTCAGAGAACAAATTAGTCATCTCCTTTTCTAATAATGACAAGTTCACTTGATCAACCTTCTCATGCCATCTCTAAGGATATTTATGGACAGATTCCTTCCTTTCTCTAAAACTAGAAAGGTGGATCTATTTGAGGTGATATCTATGTTGAGATTATATTGTTTCATAAAAGCCTCCACCAAGTCTTTCCACCTTCTAATGTTAATGTTATCTAGCCTTATGTACCAAGCTAGTGTAATGCCACTAAAACTACTTAAAAGAAATGAATCAATAACTTTTCATCGCTTACCACTTCCATCATCTTATTGTAATATACCTTCTGATGGGTTGTTGGGTATTGACTATTAATATATTTTATAAATGTTGGCACTCTAAATTCTTTCAACATTATTATATTAGGAATCAAACACATCTTAATGGCTCTTATAGGGTTGTATAGATTAACCCCTTTATTTGTTCTCATATTTTCTTCTAAGGCAATGAGCTTATCATAATTATCTTCATCCCCTATTTTTTTTCCTTTATGAGTTTCCTTAGTAGTCAAGTCCATAATAAGTGGTACTCTCATATCGGTTGGGTAAAGAAAAAGTGGGTCATAAATTAGGGTTCAAGTGCATTAATACCTTATAAAATTGCAAATTGTGCAGCAACTTTGGGTAAGCAAAGGGTCCTTCCTTAGAGTTAGACCTCAATGCTTGTTCGAGTAGGCTAGTGATCCTTGCAATATCACCTTTCATGCTTTTTATCTCCTTTTACTACTGAGCTTCCAATTGAGTTTTTTCTTTGTTTTCCATCATCCTTTTTTAAATGTGAGTATTGATGGTTAAGTGTTGTAGAGGACTTATATTTTGATCTAATTTTGTTTTGTTTTATTCTTACTATACAAGCAAAAGGTAGACAATGTGTTTATGAATATAAAAAAGTTGGAATAATTATGCAGATGGATTGTTTGCTCATTTAAATGCAATAAAGATAGACCATATCAAGAATTTCTTAGGAAGTTCTTATTAGGGACTCCAAACTCACAAGAACTTCGACCAATAAGGGAAAAATTAAGAAGGTTACCATCAATAAGAAAACAATTCCTAAATACTTTATTGCTCAATAATGATTTAATTTATTACATCATTTTCCATCACTAAACTATATCATTCCATGTTTTCTAACCCGAATATTCATTTGTTATATTAATGTAATCTCGAAGCTAACCAAAATATCAAAAACTCATCTTTTGTTACTGTTTGATCTTCTCAGTCAGGCTAATTAAAATAAGCTTAAAATTACATTTTATAATTTGCTAGTAGAATTGAAGTTTAACTTCAAATGTATGGTTCTCCCTCGTATTGGTGAATTAAAAGGTCTACTATATGGACTAGAAAGGTTTGGATGTTTACTTTCCAACAAAACTAGAATCATATTAAAATTCATTTTGTAACTTTAGTTATGGCCAAAATAGTTGCGAAAGGTCAAGTTTTTTTTTTTCTAATTTCTTTCAATTTCACCCTTGAATGAATTATATATGTTCTTTGGTTTCTTTATTTATCTCATTTTAGTCCTTGGTTCTTCTAATTTTCATTTTTAAACCAAATTGACTCCTAATTAATTTCAAATTACTTTTTTAATTAGGCTCTTAATTGATTTTCAAACTTGGCTATTTATTTCTTGAACTTCCATTTACTTTCAGTCTTAGCTAGCTAAAATAAATCAATGTAACCCTTTTCTTCAATTCAATCATCAATTATGATTCAAAAATCCTCAATCTTTATTTTTGCCTATACTTCTCAATTATTAATTCAATATCAACCATAGTTGTGTATGTGTTATCTTTTAGATTTTTTATGATTTCCCGTGGTTCATGAAAACCCTCCGATGTTTAAGTTAAAACTGATGGCGTGGAAAAGGAACCCGAGGAGGTTTTCCTGTGTGTGTTTGTGTAGCAAAGCTTAAAGAGGTGAAGTTTTTTTACACAACGGAGAAGATCACCCAAGGGCGAGTCCATTTACCTTGGGAGTTCAAAGCAGTTTATACAACATAAAATCTATAAGAGTGTCTGTACAAAGATACGATAGTTAATGTGCTTGCCACAAAGGATATATGTAGATTTTATAAACATCCCGAATCCATGGATTTAATAAAGAAGAACCCAGGTTTCATACATCCGTCATCAGCAGTAAGCTATACAAGGGATGATATATATACATACAAACATACATACATACATACATACACACCATATGGTATTATAAATAGAATAGTTTGTAACTTCACTTTATAAGAATCTTATCTTAGAAAATCAAAGTTATATGTAGTTGATCCCCCCTACCCTACACTTATAACACACACGAACGAAAAGTATAAGTCACAATAAAGTTGATTAATCTTTCAAAAAGTTTGCAAATTCAATCAAAAACTTAGTATGAGAATCACTCAACCACTAAAAGAGAAATAAACATACAATATGCGTCAACTTGTAAATAAAATTCATCAACCTCAAAATAATATTAACATTTGGTTGATATAGTAGAAAACTAATCCTAAATTTGACTTATTAGACCCAAACTTTATAAATAGGTCTTAACATTAAAAACCCAAAATAACTAAAATGACAAAATAAACCCTAACACAAATAACCCTTAAATGTCATAGGACCTAGAATAAACTAAAACATAAATAATAGTTCAGCTAATTAAAATAAGCTCAAAATTAAATTTTATAATTTGCTAGTAGAATTGAAGTCTAACTTCAAATGTATGGTTCTCCCTCGTATTGGTGAATCAAAAGGTCTACTATATGAACTAGAAAGGTTTGGATGTCTACTTTCCAATAAAACTAGAATCGTATTAAAATTCATTTTGTAACTTTAGTTATGGCCAAAATAGCTGCGGAAGGTCAAGTTTTTTTTTTCTTCTAATTTCTTTCACTTTCACCCTTGAATGAATTATATATGTTCTTTGGTCTCTCTATTTATCTCATTTTAGTCCTTGGTTCTTCTAAATTTCATTTTTAAACCAAATTGACTCCTAATTAATTGCAAATTACTTTTTTAATTAGTCTCTTAATTGATTTTCAAACTTGGCTATTTATTTATTGAACTTCCATTTACTTTCAGTCTTAGCTAAAATAAATCAATGTAAGCCTTTTCTTCAATTCAACCATCAATTATGATTCAAAAATTCTCAAACTTTATTTTTGCCTATACTTCTCAATTATTAATTCAATATTAACCACAATTAAGTATGTGTTATCTTTTAGATTTTTTATGATTTCCCGTGGTTCATGAAAACCCTCCAATGTTTAAGTTAAAATTGATGGCGTGGAAAAGGAACCCGAAGAGGTTTTCCTGTGTGTGTTTATGTAGCAAAGCTTAAAGAGGATGAAGTTTTTTTATACAACGAAGAAGATCACATAAGGGCGAGTCCATTTACCTTGGGAGTTCAAAGCAGTTTATACAACATAAAATCTATAAAAGTGTCTGTACAAAGATACGATAGTTAATGTGCTTGCCACAAAGGATATATGTAGATTTTATAAACATCCCGAATCCATGGATTTAATAAAGAAGAACCCAGATTTTATATGTCCGTCATCAGCAGTAAGCTATACAAGGGATGATACACACACCAGAAGGTATTATGAACAGAATGCTAGTGCATGCAGGAGCTTGGAACACTGCTCCTGCAGCCTGGTTCACGTTTCTTTCTCTGGTCCCTTGTACTGTGGCACCTCTCTAGCTATGTGTTGCCAAGTGAAGCAAGTTTGTATAAAAGTGTTACCTTTGTCATTTTAATCCTCAACAACTGTGTTAGGTTTTGCTTCCTAAAAGCTAAAATTAACAAGGTGGGTTTTTCTTAGCTTCGGAAAGATATTTGACTGGGGAGTCTTCCATATGAAAGCTGCGATTCCTTGAGAAAAGTTCAAATCCGTAGATAAAGCTGAGGGCCATCAACAAGAAGGCAGCTGGCGTCAATCATGCCCGACAGGGTCGATGGAGTCCTTAAACTAATGGCATTGGCATCCAAGTCAATGGTCATGGAAAAAAAAAAAAAGCAATAACGGACGATAGTGGTTGAGCCATCCACATCTTGGGAAGGAGGGACCGTTTGATTAATTCATTCTCGAGGGTGCCCTTCGAAACACGAAGGGAGCCCGGCGTTATCTCGATAGTACTCTTTCGCAAAATCCAAAACCTAGTAACTGCTGGTTTTTAATAATTTGTTGCTCATAACTACACCGTCGGTACGCTCACTTTTTTTGTATTTCATTAATAGTTTTAAAACTATACCAGGTTTTTTTTTTAAAAAAAAAACATGGGTTGATTTAGTAAAAACTGGTTCCAACTTGTTGTGTATTTGTTTTTTTTTAACAAAAATAACTTTATTTTGTTTCATAAAAAAATTAAAAAATTAGACATTGATTTGGAATGACTTAAAAAATTTTACTATTTTGTTTATTGGTATGTTTTATTTGTTTTTACATGATTTTTTTATTTTTTATGATTTAATGTTTTAGACTCTTTACTAGCCTATTGTTTTCACTTAAGTTTAGATTTTTATTTTAAATAATAAACTTTATTTAATGTAATAAATATTTTAAGTTATGAATTATTTTACTAGTTTTAAAGAATATTTGAAATATTATAAAATGTTGGATGAATTATATATATATATATATATATATATATATATATATATATAGTTTTAGGATACGTATGTCTCATATTGCTTGTTACCCATCCGAGATTTTGATAATCTTTTAAATATTTTTGTTTATTAAATATAATATTATTTTGGAATGAATTTTTTTAATTTAGATTTAAAGTTTGTTAGTTAAAATAACACCGATAGCATCACCGAGACACAAGAAAGGGTACCATAATTTAATTGGAAATACTTGATCAAGTCTACTCGAACCATTGAACATAATTAAAGATTTACATGTTTGATCTAAAAAAACAACATTGTGATTATTCTAATTTATATATAAACACACACCAGCTTACCCTCAATTCTTAAATTGATATTGATATCGATGGTCTGTATTGTTTTATTTTTTTTTAATTTTTTTAGATAGAAGCCCCATGATCGGTCAACAACAATAACTAGAAATTCAGGAAACATTATTGGTTGTTTGAAAAAAGAAAATTAAGGCCTTTCTCGGTTATAAGCCGAAACAAAGAAACAAGAAAGAAAACGTTCGAAGAGCAACTATGAGCAGAAATTAAAAAATAAAAAAATTTAAATGATGGTTTAATTGGTTAAATTTTGGATTTATTTTTTTAATAATTATAACTTTAAATTTCATTTAGAATTATTAAAAATTTATATAATTAAAAGTTTTAAATTTTATAAGATTAATTGAGCTGTGTTGAAACTAATTTAAATTTTCATATTAATAAAAATAAAAAGAAAAAGAACATCAGCAACGTTTTTTATTTTTTGTTTCTTTTCTCCTTTTAGGTGTGAACATGATGCCACCATGTTTTTTGATGAACAGGAAGACGATGGAGAAAGTTTAGTAAAATGGCATGTGAATCACACAGTTGAAGACAAGTGCGTACGTCCACGCGGCGCAGCATTCTTTCCTATCCAGACACCGATACACGTCTAATGAAGATTTTCTCTGATTTGAAATTGGCATCACTCGCTGAAGCACAAACGCGTGTACGAACACACGCGGTTTCTCGAAATTGTAAATGTGAAACAAACTCAACTCCTGATTATCAGCTGTGATTTGCGTCGTGATAACGATGGTTGTTCATTAAAATAATTTTTATTTAAAAATATATTAAAATAATATTTTTTATATTTTTCAAATCCATCAAAACTATTTAAAAACATAAAAAGTTTAATTATTGTTTTAAAAATAAATTCTTAAAAAGAACACGCCATGGAACCCACCTCCTCTACAGTGCGGCCGCCTTGTGCCATTGACCCAACTTGAGGCTCGCTCAGTCAACGACTAATCTTATCGTCCTGCTTTCCAGTGGTCACCGCAGTAATTATACAGTGCAGAATGCAGATGCAATTGCTCTCGACTTTTTCCGAGTTTTTGAGTGGTGAAAGAAGACTACTTTCAATCGGGCCCTGTCTTCATCATCAACGACCCAGAAAAGCCATTCTTCTTTCATTAGGGTTTGCGTGATTGCTTTTCTTGTGGATCTCTCAGTTTACCAAAAAGAAAAAAGAAAAAGAATCTGATGGTTGTGATTGGTGCTGGGAACTTCATGTAGAAGATAAATTTTTATCATGCATAGGCCTTGCAGTCCCACGTGTGGTGTTGGATTTAGGAGCATGGCCCACGTTTTTAACGGTTGGCATCAGCTTATAAAAAAAAATAATCGCTATATGACGACTCCAGCACTCCTCAATGACTTTAAGAGGGGGGAAAGTCAGCGAGGAAAAAGAGAGAGATGCATGGCATCTGGATTTTGTCTTGTGTTCTTGGCTTCGATCAGGACTTGTGGTGTTTAGCACGCGACAAACATTTGCCTCTGTGTGATTTCTTTTGGAATCGTTTGGGCAAATGCAGCGTGAAGTGTCTTGTTTCAATTATTCTTTTTCCGGGTGTCACTGTCTGAATTTTCATTGTTTTTAAATTTCTATTGTAATGAAAGAATTAATATTAAGTATGTTAGAAAATCCATTAACATACATACATATATATATATATATATATATATTATACTCTATTTTAAGGAGCATGAACGGGATCATATTTTTAAATAACTAGTTTTAACTGGCTAAAACCGCGAGCAAGTAGCAAGTCGCAACCAGTAACTATCAACCTCTGTGCTTTTGTATTTAAGAATTGCCATGCTCCAAGTTTCTAAATCTTTAACCTCATCATCTCAAAGAAGATAGCTTTGTGTTTTCTGAATCCATTTTAAGGTGGGGTTTTTCAGTTTTTTATTTCTAGAACACAAGAGTCAGAGGAACACTTCGTTTTTCAAAGCGCTGATAAGTTGTTTTTGGACCTTCTGAGGTGAACTGAAATTTTCCCATTTTTCTTTAGTTTTAGCATGTTTCAAACTGGCAACAAGTTTTCAAAATCCAAGGTCCTTGTCTCTAGTTCATTTTTAATTTTCATGATTGCTCATGATGATAAACTATTGAAGCAGACAAGAGTTTGAATATATGAACATATATTTCAAGTGGACTCTTTGTTTAATATTGCTAAAATTTTGGTGCAGAGTATTTCAAGAACATGATATGGATATCAAGCAATGAAGCTTGTAGCCGAGCCTTCCGACGTGCAAGCGCTTTCTGATCATCATTCTCGATCACAGATACTGGTTGCCATGATTATTGATCTTCTTCATTCTTGAAAATTCGGGGCTTTGATCCTCAGATTTAAAGTCTTGGAGAGGGAACAAAGGGGTTTCTTGTTTTTGTTTCCCTTTCATTTTCGAATAAATCTTTTTTATGAAATGGAACCTCCGGCGAGGCAGCAAATCTTCCGGCAGAAGAAGATGACTAAACAGTTGACAGGAAAACGGGATGACACGCCGTTACATGCGGTGGTGAGAGATGGAAATTTGGAGTTAGTTATGGAAATGATTGCTGATAATCTTGGAGAAGCTGCAGAGTTGACCCTGTTGTTGTCGAAACAGAACCAATCAGGAGAAACTGCTTTGTATGTCGCTTCAGATTGTGGTCATGTTTACATAGTGAAGGAGCTGATTAAGTACTATGACACCGGTTTAGCTGGTCTTAAAGCAAGAAATGGTTATGATGCTTTTCACATAGCTGCCAAGCAAGGTGATCTGGGTAAGTACCGTTTTCAATTCTTGAAATTCCTTGCTAGAATTGATAGTTGGAGTGGGATTAACGTTGGGTTAATTGTGTGCTCTATTACTGTAATGCAGAAATTGTGGAAGTTCTTATGGAGGTCAATCCTGATCTTTCATTGACCTTTGATTCGTCAAATACGACAGCTCTGCACTCGGCTGCATCACAAGGGCATGTTGAAGTAGTGAATTTCCTGTTAGAGAAGTGTAGTGGCCTTGCTTTGATAGCTAAAAGTAATGGTAAAACTGCCTTGCATTCAGTGGCAAGGAATGGGCATTTAGAGATTTTGAAAGCCCTTTTGAGTAAAGAACCTGGACTTGCGAATAAGATTGATAAGAAAGGCCAGACGGCTCTCCATATGGCAGTTAAAGGGCAGAACGTGGAGCTTGTGGAGGAGCTGATCATGTCAGATCCTAGTTTGATGAACATGGTTGATCATAAAGGCAACAGTGCTTTGCATATTGCTAGCCGTAAGGGTAGAGATCAGGTATTCTAATTTGCTTTCCATTCCTTTTAATAGTATGAAGCCTTTCTTATCCTGTTGCTTTGGTTACCAAATGAGAACTCAAGCTCGTGGTCTGTTCGAGGAGAAATTGAGATTGATTTATAGCGACATAGAAAGAGGCTCTTTTATCTTTCCGAGGGAATAGTTTCTTCTGGTTCTTTGGCTTTTAGCTACGTCTCAACTTTAGACCAATGTTTTACCGTACTTAGTACCCGTATCTATGTTCCAGACCTAATATAGTCAGCATCTTCTGCAATACAAATGCATCAGCCTTTTTGTGATGTTACTGAATCTATATTTAGAGCAGAAGTCATCGTCATCTACCAAAGTTTCCAAAGGATCCTATCCTCTCTACATAGTTGGGAAGTTTATGACGTTCGCGTTGCTGCTATTTGCAGGTTGTTAGGAAGCTGCTTGACCAAAAAGGAATTGACAAAACAATTGTTAACAGATCCAGAGAAACTGCTTTTGATACCGCTGAGAAAACTGGGCACTCAGGAATCGCCTCCGTATTACAAGAGCATGGAGTCTTATCTGCCAAATCCATGAAGCCAGGTACAACTAGCACAGCCAACCGAGAACTAAAGCAAACTGTGAGCGACATAAAGCATGAGGTTCACAACCAGCTCGAGACCACACGGCTAACACGAAAACGTGTTCAAGGTATAGCCAAGAGGCTCAACAAAGTGCACACGGAAGGTCTCAACAATGCAATTAACTCAACCACAGTTGTAGCAGTCCTCATTGCCACTGTTGCGTTTGCTGCCATCTTCCAACTCCCTGGCCAGTTTGCTGATGACCCAGGTAATCTCGCTCCTGGACAATCTGCTGGAGAAGCAAAAATCGCTACCAAACCCGAGTTCATGATTTTCATCATATTTGACTCAATTGCTCTCTTTATATCATTGGCTGTAGTGGTTGTTCAAACCTCTATTGTAGTTATAGAGAGAAAGGCGAAAAAACAACTAATGTCAGTGATCAACAAGCTAATGTGGCTGGCCTGTGTGCTGATTTCAGTTGCATTTCTTGCACTGTCATATGTTGTTGTGGGAGATAATCAGAGGTGGCTGGCACTTATTGTAACAGCCGTAGGGACAGTGATCATGGTAACAACAATTGGGACGATGAGTTATTGGGTAATTGCACAGAGAATTGAGACTTCCAGATTACGGAGCATACGGAGGTCGTCAACAAGCAGATCGCGGTCAGAGACATTGTCATTCATGGAAGAATCAGAGATTTTGGAAAATGACTATAAGAAACTCTATGCAATCTGAGACTGTGTCCTCTCTTTTTTAGGTCTTACATATAGATACTGTATTTTCCTCCTTGTATATATACTTTTTTTACTTGATTTCAGCCTTTCTCGCTGTCCACTGAGAGCAGGGAGCTGATAGATCTTCTGAAGATTTTGAAAGCAGAAGAGGGTGGTAACTTTTTCGTTTTGAAGTTTAGTTAATAAGAAACTAGTTAGTTGGTGACTCGGCTCTGTTTTCGTAAATGCTGTACATTTTCCTGTCATTTTATCTTTCTTACATTCAAAAATCAACTCCGACTCAGAGATTGCCGAGAAGCTTTGGTACCTACCGATGAACTAATACAACCTCGTATGATATCGTGAAACAAACGGTTTTCTCTCTAGGACATTTACCATCTGTTCTAGCTCTAAACTTTCTGTGTGATGTTTTTTATTCGCTATCCACAGCACCATCCCTTAGCTCTAGCTCTAAACTTTCGCTGTGATGTTATCAGTTCTCTTCAAGCTTTACCACCCAATTCAATGCCACGAGAAAACTATAGGAGGCTCATTACCCCCATTTCACTCTTAGAAAACTACGAGTTTGTCTACTAGTAAAACAAACCACAGGTTGTCCTATCTTAAGCCACGAGAAAACCACAGGTTTCTGTGGTCAAATATTTTTCTTCATTTTTATGTACCAGGACTGGAGGGGATTCTAGTTAATGCTAAACAGTTGCTGACTGCGAGCCCTCATTTTTCTTTTGATTACTAAACAGCTTCAGCCCATCCTCATTTCCTGGTCTGTCACAAGGACATCCTGCTGTTGAGATCAGATCAGACACCTTACATAAGCAGCAGGGTTGTCAAGTGATGTACCCATTCTTGTACTTTCCTCAGATTTTGCTGCATCTGTATAATCCCTCGTACTTTTCCAAGCCTATGCTACGCTTGGCGGTGAATAGTTACCGAAATCCTTCTTTTGCTCAAATCATCTAAATGCAGTGGCCTCAAGGATGCCGGGCAATTCATACCAAACTCAAAGAACTAGTTTAAGATTTGTATTAAGTATTATTAAATATGAAAGCATGATTTGGAAAAAGAATGGATTTGAAAACTGGAAGGTTGCTTGACATGAACTTCCTCCATGATAAAATCGTTTAGAATACAATTTTAACCTCTATTTGAATAAGCTTAGAACTTTCAAAACAAGCAAATGCAAATACCATATAAATGGACTCTATTATAGCAATCGGTGCATAGCTCCCATCTAAATGTATTGCCTTGTTGTCGTTAGTGGAGTTACCCCATCACAGTCATCAACTCCTTAAGCGAGCTTTCCTCCTCAAATTCATCCACCAAGCCATGATTTTCCACCTTCTCCAAGTCTGAACTATCATCATCATTAGAAGTGATAGAGCTGTAATCTTTATCATCCAAAGTGGTAGCTTTTATTGCCTTTTTTTCAAATCTCTTCTTCTTGTCATTCTTCCACTTCTTCTTGGTAATGTGTCGATGACACTTAACATGACTCGATTTCTTAATCTCTAAGCAAATCATAGCATCCATTTTGCTTCCATCGCCCTTCTCGCTTCTTTCTTCTTTGAAGTCTTTTCTATTCCCATACTTCTTCTTTTTCTACAAGAACTCGGTAAATCGCGAGGTTATCAATGCAAAATATCTTCATCATCATGACTAATACTATCATTATTCTTTTTAATACTTAAAGAGGATTTCAAATCAGTGGTATTTTTCTTGGTAGATCATCACACACTTCAAGTTCCATGACACTCCCTTCATGACCTATGAGTGAATTGTGTATGCATCTCCCTTATGCCTTCACTTGATTTCATCTCAAGCAATCCATACTTTCTAGTGAGATATGTCAATCTAGAACCCTTAACTTGACTAGTTCCTTCATGTGTGACCTCAAGTAACCTTGAGTCATCTTGCAATTCTGTACCCTCGTAAACTCCATACTTGGCAAAGCATAAAAGAAGGCATTCATTTCCTTTGCATTACAATTATACTTCCCCTTTTTGCCAATCATTCCAATCGCTAATTGGTTTAGGGCAATGTTTCCTTCTAAACTGGTCTTTGTAGGTCTAGTGTAACTGTTCTCTGCAATGTCTTCAAGACTCAAGAAAAGTACTCATCCTAACCTTCCAATATGCATCATATATCTCAAAAAAAAAAAAGGTGCTTTAAGTGTCATGATATTAACTCTTAAGTAGTTAAACCAGAAATAAGAGCCTTTACTCTGCTACCACAACGAGCTTCTCAAAATGCTCCATTGAATCTCCTTTAAAATTGTTGATGCTAGTATGATAAATCCTCGCAGAATGAATATCTTCTTGCACACGACGTGGTCAAGGTAGAGCCCACATATCTCACTTTCTTAAATCAGATTCAAGCCTTCTGTGATTAAAAGTCATATTATTGAAACTAAATTGTTGTGACAACTTCAACCATTAGGTTTATGAAACTATGTAGGATGTATTCACAGAATGCTTGTCATTTTCCGGGAACAATATGTGGTAAAATGAGCGTTTGAAAATACCCTTTCCCTCTCCCTTTGTCCCTCGATTAGGTGATCAACTTTATCAATATCACCTAGAGATCATGACCCATAAATTGGCTTCATTGGAGTAGAATTCAAGGTGGTTTGGCTCATTGCAAGCCTTAGTGCATAATTCCAAATAGTCCACAGCAATTCATCATTAGGAAGAATGTCTTTAGAGAAGTATCTCACTGTTAGCTCAAGCCCACGCAAGGCCAGCTCAATCAAAAGGAAAGAGCGAAGAAGAAAAAGAAAATCCTCAAGCCTAATTAGATTGCAAATCTTGGATTCATCTCACTCTCAATAATTTCATAATTCATGCAAGTACAATGAAACTAGAGATCAGGCCTATATTGATTTTAAAAGTAATCCTCTATTAAAGGAGAGGGAGGGAGGGTGTCCTATTGTTCTTTCCAAAAGGAACTACAGTGGATGATCTACATAAAAAACAACAATTGAAAAACCTGAAAATCACACTGCTATAACTGAGACCCACTTTGAAAAGTTCAACTTGACATGAGATATGGCATCTCAATGACCCCCTCTTATTGTGAATTTTAAGGACTTCTAAACAAATTATATGCTGCGTAGCCTAGGCGTCTCTTGATCCCCTCGAGCTGCAATTACTGAAGCAGACAATGAACAGAATCCAACTTCACTTGAACTCTTTCTTGAACTAAACAACTGATGTGACCTTTTACAATGAGCAATTGCTTCCGTAATTGAACTCTCAAACTCTGAATTTGAACAGCCACTTCTCTTGAGCAACTGTAAGTCACAGAACCCATTTGAGCTAAATGAAAAGGATGAAGATGAAGAAGACAAACCAGATGAAGATGTGGATGAAAATGAAAAGGATGAAGACTTGGTTGCAGAATGCCATTGAATTGCCCCAGAGAAAGACCTCCTTTGGCAACGAAAACCATCTTCAGCCATCTCTTTCTCAAAGCTTCTCTTGAGAGTGTTTGATATCCTGCATCTGTCATTATCAATATTCCCAAAAGGACTCTTCTTCGGTACTTTCATGTACTTATTCAAACAGTCCTGGCCGTTTGAAATAGTTTCATCTTCTGCATTGCATGACTCGTCTGTGCAACCAGACATTTTAAACAAAGACTTTAGATATGCTCTTGAAGCCTTGAGTTTGAGACCAAGCGAGGATTGCTTTAGCTTCTTAGTCCAAGACTTCTTTTGATGATCTCCGAGGAAACAGTTAGCTTCCTTTGGCCATTCAAAGAAATATTCATCTGGGTTTAGTTCACTACTAACCCTGCAAGATTCTGATGGTGAGATATTGCAAGATTCCAATGGGGTGTTGATGTTAGTGGAAGGTGCAGTGAAGCTAGTGGTGAAGGGAATGACATAGTTTTCTTCAAAGGCTGATTCTTTTTTACAGTTTAAGGTAGTAGTGGCGGGGTTTTGGAGGAGCTTTTGAACCATTAGCAAGCGAGGAGGGAGATGAAGAGGAAGGAGTTTTCCCTTGTAGAAAAGTTCATCAGCTGGGGATGTTGTGGCTTCTCTACCATGAGAAACTGAAGACATTTGGAACTCAAACTCTCTGCTCCGTGGTGGAGAGCTATTGGAGTAACAAATAAAGTTCGAAGTGGAGCTCAATTCCATTTCAATGCAGTCATCATCTGCATGAATACACAAAGATTGGGTTGTGGCCATTTCATGTAGCACACTATCTAAGAACTCTTTGTGTCTGTGTTTTTGAGTGAAAGATGCTTATGGGGAGGTGAGCTTGGTGGGGGGAGAAAGGGAGCAGAGCATCCTTTAAAGTGCGGATGGTGCCAAGTTAGGAACTGTCAGGTTTTCTTCTTTTTTATTTTTCCTCTTTGAGTATCTTGAATGGTTCCAAATAATAAAATGCAGAAAAGATTTTGGATTTTTACTTTAGTAGCTGATTGCATTGATGCTCCTCTTTCGGCATCAAAATTTATGTGGATCGTCTGCGGTTATTCTTCCTCTTTAGGGAAAGGGTGGGGTCAAAGATGGTAGCTCTCTACTGAGAAAAATAAAGGTTACCTTGTATAAATTACAAATTGTTGGTCCTTCATACTCGAATTCTACATTAAAACCACAGTATTTCATCTTTGTAATGTTTATACTATGGTGTTGATTATGGAGCACAGACGGTGGGGCAATGTTTCTGTATCTTATCCCTTAGCTTGCCTTCCTTTTTCTTCTTTTGGCCTGATAGATGCAGAACAACAGCATGAGTTCATATTCTAAGATGGAAGTGATCCATTTATTTTGATATTTATATTTTATTTGTTTTTTATGTTTTAAAAACATTTTGAAAAAAAAAAATTATACGACGCTTGTACAATCTTATCAAATTGCAATAATGCGTGGACTGTAGCTGAGAGGATGGCCTTGCTGGAGCACCCCATGTATGTCCTTTTTAGCCATTCATGCATGAATCATTGACTGCTGTTATTGCTACAGAAGGTGAGAATCTACCGCTACAGGAGAAGATGTTGACAGTGGTCTTGTTTTTGTCTGAGAAAATGGTACTGTGCTGGCTAGATACAGCAAACAGATCAAGACCCGGGTGGAATCTTTAAAGTACGACTCTCGCATTATGCTATGCGTTTTGGTCAGGATGGTGTATCTACTTGGTAATCCTCAATGGATTATGAACACACTCCTTCACTCACAACCTTGTATTATTATTATTATTATTATTATTATGGTCTGCATATAAATTTGAGATCTCTTGTCAGAAAATATGAGACATGGATGTTCCTGAAGAAATGAAAATCCTTTGTTGAAATGGGGCAAGGTGTTAGGTTTCTTGAGCGAGCTTGCTTGTCCGACAAAAGCAACTCTCACCTTTAATTCTAAACAATAGCAGCAGACTTCCATGTCAACCCTCCTTTTTTTAAAGTTACATCCAATCTTTTCCTCAATCACTTTTTAATTAAACCTTTCAGATACTATATTTCCTCGATCACGTGATGCTTCTCTGACCACCACATTCAAAGTTGTGTTAATGTCCTGGGCACATGTTCGCTCACCTTTTCTGAACGTGGCTCTTTCACAGTGATGAGACTTAGCTGTGAGGTGCAGATGTCATGATTGGTTAGCTGGAAATCGAAGATAAAGCCCAGTGGCATGTCACTTTTGGACGCTGCCTTCCCAAGTGGATTTTAAGGTGCCGCTCAACTCCTCCTCCTTTGGGCAACAGACCCTATAATTGTACCGTTAAAATTTCAATCCACCATGATTCAGGAGTTTCCTCCTGCCAATGATTGTACCGTAAAAAAAGTGCAGTGAATCTCAAGGTCCACGTCCAGCCAACATCAACGGCCCCATTACTCGCCGGACTAGGCTGCAATGGCTGGCCATCCGCCTCTTTTTGAGGACCCTTGCGTCTCCCCGTATATCAGCAGGAACAGGAAGTTGCAACTTCCAATGACCCAATTTTCCAAAACATCTCTTTCAATCAAGAACTGATGTTTTTTTTTAAGAAAAAAAAAAACATAATCATGAATTTTAAAATCTGTAAAATTAATTAAAATATATATAAACTAATTCCAACATCGATATTAATAATTAAAAACAAAAAAAAAACTGATGTTTTTCTTTAACAGGGTCGCTAAATAATACATAGCCTAGGCAGATAGCCTCCACTGTAAAAGCAAGGAAAGAATCGTATGGAGATTTCAGTGTCATGATTAAATTTGTTTAGGGGTATCTACTATCTACATTTCGGCATCAAAGGGAGGATTTGCAGTCTTCCAGTACAGAGTGTCATTAGACATTCAGAAGTCACATAGCACTCACTTCCTATTAAAAAGGAAGAACAAGATTTCATTATAAAATTATGATACTGAAGAAATCCACTTGACAGTAACCTCGGTCTATTCCTTGCTGGTCAGCTGCTTGGGATTTACCTCCTTTTCAAGCTCATCGAATTCCCACTCACCGATATCCTCTGTTGCGTATCCTTCCTCGTCCTTCCCGAGTTCGGATCCTAACTTTTCCAGGTCTGCCTGTGTGACTACACTTCCTCTGTTAACAGGGGGAGATCCGCTTTCCTTTTCTTCTTTCTTTCCTGGAGCCTCAAATGTCTGTTTCGAAGAAGAGGAAGGATCTAGACGGGGGCTATCACTGGACTGTGAGTGTGATTGTTGCGTCGCATTCTCAACTTCCAGGACTGGTCTCTGGATGGATTCAATTCCCTCTTTCATTTTTTCCACAGCACTAAATAGCTCTTTGACCCTCTCGTCGTTTTTCCTGAAGTGTACGTACCATTTCCCATTTTAAGTGGTTGATCAATGCATCGAATGATGGAGCATGTGTAAAAAGAATGGTTACTGCACCTGTATACGCCATCATAGTTGGTATAAAACTGCTTTTTCATCACATGCACCGCATTTGTGATGGTCACAATCTGGCAGGACAAAGAATGGCATGGCTTTAATTAGATGAAACTTCAGTAGATCGGGAACAACGCAGGGAAGGAGACCAATCTAACAAGAAGAAATGCTAGAATGGAGAGACGATTTTGAGGACAATAAATGTGGGAAAACAGTATTTATATGAACTAGAAAATAGGGAAATAAAACTGAGCATTTGATATTGAAACATAGGAGTTTGTCAGATATTATCAAGGCAAACCCAATAAAACATCCATACCTTTGCTTCAAGCTCCAGAAATCCCTTTTCAAGATTTTTTCTATGGTTTATTGCTTTTGACCCTTCATCCTTTATGATAGGTGCTATTTCTGACCTGTTGCAGAAAAACAGTTTAAGACTTCTCTGAACCAAGTGATAAAAATTCCAAAGAATCATCATATCATAATACCCTTGACAAGAATGCAAGTCTGCTACAAGCCCTTTCATACGGATGACTAAAGGCCCCAACTGTTCCTGATGAGAGGTTCAATTTTTGCATGTCAACAACAATGTTTAAGACCAATTTCACAGCTAAATAGATTTAATGGAAATTATTAAACTATAGTTGAAGAAGTCATACAGGAGCAATGAATATATTAACAATACCTTGTAAGCAGAGAGGAGATGAACACTCAAATTCACAAAATGATCACCGTATCTCTCCAAATCACCACTTGAACATGCATGTGCAGAAAATAATCAACAAGAAACAAATGACAAAAAGATTTGACACAATAGTATGGGAACTTTAGTCATACGGGAAAAAATTAGGAAAAACTAATCAGATCTTTTTATTTTGAAATGTGTCTATCCTACAAAAGCATACATATCAATCTCAATAGCAAATCAGTAGAGAATTTATACATACTTGACCTGATTCTCCCTCTGCTCTGTGTCTGTAGTCTGTAGAACCCAGGTAGCATATAGAAAATTAATCCAAGAATTAACAACATCTGCCTCTGCCCGGCAGGATGTAACCGACTTTGCTAGCTCATCTTCCTAAGATTACAAAACATGCTCAATATGATATAATAAGAAGATTCCTCATAGGCTCTGTAATTTTCTTCTGGGAAATTCAAGTAGTTTAAAAGTTCTATTATGTACAAAATATGGTTCTTCTGACAAGGGAAGATCAGCAATACCTTGGCTTTCAGGTGCATCAGAATCTGATTGCTGGCTTCATCAAAGTTCTCTCTCTCTTCCCTGGCATTGTGAATACGTGCCCGTGCTGAATTCAATGAGGTATTGACCTACAATAAATGCCAGAAATGGTTAGAATCCCAGAAAAAATGGGATAGAGATCCTACGGAGTTGACATCACAGAGTGAACCAATTCTCTCATTGACATTACCAATTCAACTTCACAGTTTAAACACACATAAGCAAGAATACAAGTTACATATCCATGCTGAAGAAAGCACATCAGATAATCATGAATGTGAAAGGTAAACTGCAACAAAGGGAATAAATGAAGACTCCACTGAATAATTCCAGGAATGATGATATCATCCAGAACTGCATGACATTTTTATTAATAGACTGGCAAAAATATTCAGATGAAGGATACCTTCTTTAATTCAGCTTCAAGTTCATCCTTTTGCTTTTCCATTTCTCTAATCTCCACTGATAATTCCTAGAAAAATGCAATGTGACATGTTTAATAATATTCCTAGCAACAAAATAAATCAAACAATGACAAACTTTGTCCCAAGACATAGGTCATGCAAAACTTCATGAGAGATCATAAAATTCCTCAACAATATGAAAAGAAATAGAAAAAAGAGAATCAGAATATAGTATATCCGAACTTTTCTTAGATATGGAATAATTGGATATCTTGTTTTACTATATTTTCTTGCCAAGAATAGAACTCTTAAAACTGAAAGCATGATTCTTGGAATGGAGATGCACAACTGTGAGTGCTATACAATCATAAAGTCCTTCTGAAATTGAACATTTAAAAATTGAAATTAGGCTGCTTAAGCTCATGGTAGTAAGTATTGGACAGTGAAGGAGCACATGCCCAAAAAATCAGTCTAGCTCTGTTGAAAATAATAAGATCCATATCAAAATAAATGAAGGGTTCCATAGAAAAGTGGAGGAATTGAAGGAGGCATCCATGGAGGTAAATAGAGGAATCGTTACATCTAAGACAGAATAATTGGATTGAGGGGACAAGGGAAACCATAAACAGTGAGAGCCAAAGAAGCAAAAGAACGGATCTAGAATCACTCCTGCATTGTCCTGAACAAAACGGAGGCAAGGATTCATGTTTCAAATTTCAGTGCCATGATGCGTAATAGTAATCTATTTTTTTTTCCTTCTTCTCTTGGATGACAGCTACTTAAGTTGAAAAGTAAAGATTTTCAATCAATTTTCTTCATGTTAATAAAAAGTGACATTATTTCCTTGGAGGAAAGGTACCTTCTCAAGCTGACTAATCTCATCACCTTTAGCCACACGAAAGTTGAGTGCGTCTTCTTTCTGTGTCCTGCATAAAAATTGAGAAGTAAATAAAAAATGAAAAAATGAAAGATTGGCATTAATAAAAAGTAATAAACAATACCTATAGGAAATTCCAGGAAGGTTAGAACCAAAGCATCAGAGAAAAGCCAATTATTATATATTTTCAAACTATCCATGTTCCTTTCAATTGTCAATAAGCTTATTAGTAATGCACTGACCAATACCCCGAAAAATAAATCATTCTAGATGTTCCATCACTAACCATTAAAAAGAAAACTATAGGAAAATAAACATGATGAAAATGCAATACAGGACAGCACTCTAATTATACATTGCATATTGACTTAACAGCATGTTAAAATCCATGAAGAGTTCATTTTCTCAGCAATAAGCAAACTTCCACTCACAGTCACAGTTGTGGGGAATACTTTCTATAAATTTAGAACCCAAGGCACCCAACTTTGCAGAGTGACATTTCTTGTCCATCCTCTCCCTCCCCACAAAAGAAGCATTGAAAGTGGATGCAAATACACAAAATGCAGAAACGTAGATTATATCCCATTTGCTGACACATGCACAAGCACATGCATGAACATACTAAAAAAAATTCTGAGATGCTAAATGAACCTTTGTTCTAAAATGCGCTTTTCAGCTTTTGAGGTCGAGTTAAGAAGAGATTCTGATAAAATTTTCAATTTATCAACCTGCAAAATAAGTGTATAATGGATTATTAAGAATACAGTAGCAGGAGTTGATAGGCTAGAAATAAACTGAAACACAACCCAGAAAATAAAAATAGAATAGAATTGAATTGTGCCAATTTGTATTATCTCTTCAATTCATAACTAAAAATACATGAGACTGCTAATATGATTTAAAATTCTTTCAAAACAAAGCATTTTACAATCTCTTTGAGAAACATTAGGCATTGAGGATGAAATAAAAATGTTTAAACTCATCCTTTAATATCATTACAATTACCAGTAGAAATTGTGTTTGGTCTCAAGGATTTTTGGAAAATTGTGGTATTTTTCACTTGTTGATTTGTGTTGAAAAAACTGCTTCAAGAAACAATATGAAATCCAGTGTAAGTTCCATGACCAGAGGAAGTGCCACGAGGGATTAGGTAACATTTCTGATTCACTATCTTCTGTTTCTAGTAAATTTTTCTATAGCTAAGATTATTCATATGCATAATAGGCCATTTGAGATATTAGATTGGTCACTATCAACAGTAACAGAATATTAACACTAGGTAAGAAATAAAAATCTCAGTTAGGATTTGCATGACATTCCTGCCTCATCTATGCCAAACATGCTTGACGTCTAATAGGCTTGCCTCTGGGTGTTTAGACAGACAGGTTTGTAAAGCCATGATTTCAGCTTCAAACTTCACAGGTTGCAGAAAGGTAGCAGTAAGTTCTAACACTGCAGCAGCTATTAAGGAACAGAAGACCATGCAGAAACATCTTAAATGAAGGAAACATGCAGAATTATCACCTGGTAAGTGGTTACCAAGGAACATTACTTAGACTAGAAAATAGTGTCCTCAAGCATTTCTTGTGTCCTTCAGATGCGTAGGTGTAAGTACTTTCAACTCCTATTTTTTTTTTTAATTCTAGGGGTAAGAGAAGGGTCAAACACTCAACAACCAATGTGAACTCTTTGCTCTCTATCAATTGCTGTACTTTCAACTTCTCTAATGAAAGATATCTTGGGGATAAGCACATAAAATTATTGCTAGCAAGCATTAGAAGTAAATGAGATCCGTTTGCAGAATATGCCTCCACAAAAGCACTTAAAGAACAGCCTGGTTCAGTCTCTGGTGCATACCAGGAACCATTAGAAGTAATGCTAAAGCTTAACAGTTTGTTCCTAGAAAAACCTCTCTGAAAACTAAATGCTATTCTGAAAGGAAATAAAAGGCCAGTTAGATTTATCACTAAGAACCCATACCTTCTCCACATGCATTTCTGGAGAATCCCCATTTCTCAAAGATTTCTTCTTTAGTAATAGTGCCTCCAATGTGGAACATAGTTGAATTTGTCCAAGTTTTTCTTCTACAGCCTGAGCAAAAATTGAACGTCAGTTTCTGCGATCAAGGATGTAAATTCTAAAATCAAATTCAGAAACTTTCTGAAGATGTAATAAGCATAAGAATTAAAAACCAATAATGAGACCTACTGATGCAATGATTGATCAAAAAGTTATAAACAGGTGAGAGGGGGGGGGTGAACATCTTAACATGAACAGGGATACCCACTCTTTTAGAATCTTGCACGTTTGTGAAGATCTAAACTTGAAAAGATTTTGGAAAAAAATCAATGGAAGTCAGTCCTGAAGTTACAGTTACATTTTTTAGTGTAAACCCAGAACATTAAAATTACAAAAATCTTTAAGCTTTCTTCACACAACTACTTGTATCAGACTAGTGTACAACAAATGACATGCGGAATCTGTTGGCACATGGAAAATTGTGAATGTAGGATCAGCCTACCTCCATTGTCAAAGCAGTTGTTTCTTCAGAAGAGTTTCCGCTAGCTTCATTGGAAAGCTGATTGAGTGCCTTTGATTTCTCAAGTTTCTCCATTATGTTGTGGGCTTCAGCATCTATTCTGAGTGCAGAGAACATAATATAAAACATTAATAAAAAAATTATTTCTAAATGAAATCAATGCAAGGACAATGCAATTATGATTTGTAAATGAAGCTTAACTTCCAACAGATTAAACATGCAGAAAAACGACCAGGGACCCATACTCTATGCCCATATATTTGTATAGATATTGTATATAGAAGATAACTTTAAATGAATACTGATGAAAATGAAAGACTAAGCACACGGATAAATGAACAGATTTCAAGCTCCACGATGCAAATGATTTGTGAGTTTTAATAAGGATAATAATAATAATAATAATAAACAGAGGAAATTTTAATCCACAATGCAAATGACTCATTCAAAACTTCTCTTACAATAAATTTGAAAAAAAAAAACTAATTAAATCAACAAAATAAAACTTAAAAAGCACAGTAAACTTATGCTAGGTGCTAACAATACCAACAAAAAAAGAAGAGCACCGCCGATCTTTCTTTGTGCTTTGCCAACTCCAAGTACATTAGTAAACTTATAAGAAATTAAATATGGATGGATGCATAAATCTGAAGGGTAAGAAAAGTGGGGAAGAGGAGAGTTGGGATCTTTCCAAAGTTTAGATAGCACGTTTGGATCATAACTGTCTGAAAGATGAGACATTATTCATAATCACTTTCTGCTTAACATGTGAATAAAGGTGTGTGTGGAAGGGCGCATGCAGTATAGAGGAGGCTAAGGGTATGACACCCAACCCAATTCACAATATCAGCTTCTGCAATTGACAATGAACGAATCTAGAAAGTTTTTATTTTTGAAGACTCACATTCAAATCTAAGATACAACATCCTGAATTACCTTGCAATATCAGCATTTATTTTCAGACCTGAAATTGCACTTTGAGCGTATTGGAGCAACTCCTCTCGCTTTACCTGGACAGAGAGAAAAGTGGGAGGGAGTTATGTTGATCATAAAACTTCACTTGGAAATCTGCAACCTATTAATTGAACTTCTTTATAGAACAAAAGGTATCCCTAACTTTATCCAAGCATATATTATGTAGAAAAGCCAAAGGTTATGCTGGATCATCTTATACTAACAAATAAATAACCATGAGGGTGTCTGCAGAATTAAACAGGAGATAATTGTACCCTTATCATAATCACTTTAGAAAAGAAATCCATGGAATAAGCTGCTATTTCCTGATGAGTAAAACCCGAGAATTAAAGTAAAAGGAACAGCCTTGCTACAAAAGGATGATAAGTTGTAAAGAATACATAGACCAAAAAAAAAAAGGTAGAATAACTAGTTAAAGATCTCTAAAACTTTCAAAATTATGAGAAGAAAGTTAAAATAAATCATCAATAAAGCCACTAGGCGGTCAAGATACCTCATAACCAAGATTAAGCCTATGCAAGGAAGTTCACTTTCTTAGAAAGTTTAGCTGTCTGTCACTCTGTATCCTCTGTCTGAAAATAATGCAGGAGAGACAGAGGAACTGAGTTTCAAACTAAACATCCTCCCTTACCAAGGTAACGCCTAAAATACTGATCTCCCTTGAATGAATTCAAATTTAGATGATTAAAAAGTGAACCAAAGGAACTTCATATTGATGGATACAATTTAAACCCATCATTATAATCAATGGAGCAGATACTTGCATGGAAAAAGATAGAAGAAGCAAACAATACATCTGTTAACTTGTAACAATGGTATGTAAAACATAAGTGCTCTATTTATTAATTATCAGTAAATTTTCCATATTTTCATGATTGTGGCGCAGAACTTGATAAAAAATTCCTTCATGAACCCAATTCAATCCAGTAGATAATGATAAAATGAGTATGCAACTCTTAACATAAAACAAACGAACATTTACAGGAGTATAATAAAGTCTTGTGTGTATATGGACATATACCAGTACTTCATCCTCATAGGTGGTGAATGCTGTTGCCAAATCTTGTATGCTGTTCATCACTGCCTCGTGTACTTCCTTCCCTCCTGCAAGACACAGCCTGTATATAAACCAAACCAAAAGGATGTTTACATGAAGTTCTATGCATAACACTGAAAGTGAAAGGGCATTTAAAGTGCATTTTCTCTTCATTGTGACAACTTGACTGACTCAACAAGCCATAGCCCTAAGTTAGCTGCATTCAGCTTTTCTCCACATTAACAAAATGAAATTTCAAGCAACTACTTAAACAAGACATAAATAGAAAATTACGAGAGTGGGAGGAATCACCCAAAAATCTCCAAAAGCAGTGAAACTTCTTCCTCGTTCGGCGCTTCAAGAATCTGAGTCATACAAAACAGTTAACCTGCGGTTAAACTCAATGGATCAGCAAATACAAAGCCCGGCTACATAAATGTAAACCAAAATGACACTAAGATTTACAGCAAAAGATTGACAAGTTACAAAGGCATTAAATTTGTCCTCTTACATGGCAAATTAATAGCACAATATACCCTGATCACCTTTTGTGCCAACCAACAACTATATGTCATGTTTATACAGCAGAAAACAACAATAGGATTACGAACGAACAAACCGAGTTCTTACCATGGACAATGTAATCCCTTCAAGAGCTTGACTATAAAGAAAAACCTCTCGAAAATCCATCGTCCCAAGATCAGGATCCACATAATAAACCTGTGCAAAGTTATGTAACAATCTTGAAAATAAGAAACCAATCACAACTTCAATAGAAAAAATAAATGCTAAATATTTTGGGAAAAAAGTAAAAATAAAAATAAAAATAAAAATAACCATCAAACTTCTATCTCACCAAAATAGATAATGCAAATCCATACTAATTACGACACAAGTTTTATACATTCACAGCATGTCAATGTACAGACAAGATTTCTCCATGCAACAATTAAATTTTAAATTTCAAAAGAAATGAGATGAATGCTAACTATATAGGAAGATGCTCACAATGGTAGGTTTTTTAGGAGAATCCTTGAAGGAGTCATCAGCATGATGTTCATGAGTAGGAGATGAAGAAAACATTCTTTCTCTATCAGTTTCTTTAAGAGCAACAAGCCATCTTCTCAATAACTGCACTCTCTCTTCACCTCTACATGACACGGATACATCCTCTAATCTTTTAGCTGTTAGCCTCAAACTCTGCAAACTCCTTGATGACGCTCCCTACACCATCCAAAATCAAATATCAATTAATACACATCCAATTAAAAATAATTAAACAAACATGAATAATTTAATATTACAATGCGGTCTTGGATTATTT
Organism: Populus euphratica; assembly: GCF_000495115.2. Taxonomy (NCBI): domain Eukaryota; kingdom Viridiplantae; phylum Streptophyta; class Magnoliopsida; order Malpighiales; family Salicaceae; genus Populus; species Populus euphratica. Next base: position 158,581 of record NW_011500275.1, read on the forward strand.
TGGCTCCTTCAGAAACGGCATTACCGGCGTGAAGGACGACGGAGTCTGCATAACTACGGACGGTGCGTGTAATGTTAGTCTTTCCTCCGACTTCTACCGCTCTGTTAACGGCGGTTCTTATCCACGACATTACTATTTACAACGTGATGGTGTTTTTGCTGCGTTCGGATTGGTGAGGATGATAGTGTTATTACAACCGGATTTGCAATTTGGGGTTAGCAGCAAGGAAAATGAAGGAGAAGGGAAGGAGTCAAGGATTTTTGCGCGTCTTTGGTTCGAGTCTTTTGCCTCTCCTTTCGGTTTGCTTGGTTGTAATTTACTATATTGTCCTTCCCCACAGACTTTGACTTTCATTTTCTATTTCTGTTGATGAAAAACTATTTATTTATTTATTTTTATATTCCTGAAGAATGCACGTAGCTGCGCAAAGTTATGGCTCCGCCTATCGGTGGCTGCTTGGCCGCACCTCCCTCGTCTCTCATGTGCTGTTACGGAGTACGAACACACGTAATAATCTTTAATTAATAAATGATTAAGACTACGGTTTTGAACCTATATTTATCATAGTAGACTTCTTTTTATTGTGATAAAAAAAACGAAATCTTCTCATTGATATGATAAAGAAATCACTCCTCATGAAGAATATATAATGTGTTATGAGATATGTTTAGAAGCATCTAGATTTGTTTTAGTATTTTTTACTTTAAAATATATAAAAATAATATATCTAGATTTGTTTTAGTATTTCTCATTTAAAAATATGTAAGAATAATAATTTTTTATTTTTAAAAATTATTTTCAATATCAACATATTAAAAAAATCGAACAATTAAAAAAGTTAATAAAATATATTTAAAATGTAATTCCAAGTAACGTCCAATATAAAAAAATTAAAGAAGTATATTTAAAATGTAATTCCAAGTAACGTCTAAACATGCTAAATTGAATACGGTTTATTTGAAAATAAATTGGTAGCTTTTCTTCTTCTTCTTTTCCATGAACAAGCAATTTACTATTACAATGACTTTAATAAAAGCACACCCTCTATATATATTCTTGGTCAGTAACTTGTAAACTTGGATACCAATTCTCTTTATGGAATACGATTTGACTTGTTCGTGCTAGTTATCCCCTCAAGAATCTCATTTGTTCCAACTTTTCAACCATTAGAAACATTTTTCGACTTGTTTTCAATTAAAATAATTAAAATATTTTGCACGTAAATAAGAGGAAATTAGCTCGATTTATTTATACATTATAATCATAGTCTCAATTCTCAAATATGTCCCTATAAGTCTAATTGCTCTTTAATTATCTTTGAATATGGCCACTTTCCAATCTATTTTTTCTATTAAATAACTCCTTCAGAACTGAAATCCAACCTAATTTATTAAAATATGTAGCATGAAAAGAGAGAATTTTAGCACCTGGTACCTTTTCTTTTTAAATAAATTGGAGTTGTGTTCCTCGTATATAATTTTATGTAAGAAAATTGTAAAAAGAAGAGAATAAGGGAGCAACAGGGAGATCCTTCTGCAATAGATGGAATTGATATCCGCGGTCGGATGGAAAAAATTAACATGCAGCTTAACTTACTTAGTTCTGTAGTGTTTAAAATATATAAAAATAATATTTTTATTTTTTAAAATTTATTTTTTTATACTAGCATAACAAAACAATTTAAAAATATCAAAAACAAGTAAATTAAGAAAAAAAAACTTTCAAAACAATCCAACCAGCCGTGATAATTCAATTTAGCGAAACCCAATCCCTTCTCCTGTCCCCAAGGACATATCATGAGCCTTCCTATACATGGAATGTGCAAAGAGCAGACCACAAATAATGCAAGAGCCATTTCCGATTGCAACTCAAAAACGCGACCATGGAGGAACACTATCATCAAAATTACAGAAGCCTTTTTTTATTAATAAGGGGCTTTTTTCGAGCACCTCTTAACTTCCAATACAAGATGAATTGCTTACGAATCATACACCAGTGCTGCGAAATGCAAAAGGTTAACACAGCATCACTTCTGGCTAAGAAATTGGAACAAATGGAAGAATCTTGATCGTATCTGTACTTTTGTGGACATTTCAATCCACTTTTCATCCTCTGTTAGTACCGAAGGGAACCATCTCTCTATAAGGCATAGACTAGAACTCAATCTCGGGCAATGGCACCTTCCAAAAATTCCATGAGTTATAATCTTCCTGCAGATACATGAGTCGAGGTCATTCAAGATTTTTGTGGAGTAAAACAGTACCTTGGGCATTTAAACAAACACTCACCCTGTATCCTCCTGTCTTGACACTATTTTATTTCTTTTATTTTCACCCTTTTCAAACAGCACAATGTGTTCTTAAAGTTCACTTGAGTATGCTTACCTGCTCAGCTGACGATGTAGGGGGGAACATATCATTGACCAGCGTGTGTAATGATGTGTAGGACTTCACGTCAATGCGATGACTAATGGCCACCTCACCCTGTCAGTTTATGGGAACTTATTAGCAATCAAAAAAAAAAGGAAGTAAATCCCAGATGGACGACCACCAAAAAGGAATTTCAGTAATAAAAATCCAAACCTTTGGGTTTATAATAAATATTTTCCCCTTCGGAATCCCAATTTTCCTGTAACTAAGCTCATCGGTATCTCTATTTCCAAAGCCAGCATAGAACGGGTTGTAATCAGAAGGAAAGAGTCTTTTAATGTCCTACAGAACATGAAATTCAGGGCATACCGTAAGTTTGGGATGAAATGCAAATGCTTGCTAAAAGTGATTCTATGTCCATGGTGGTTTTTCCCTTTAGGATTACCTCTAAGCACGCGATCTTGAACTCATGAGGAGCTCTTCTTATGACTGATAACCATGCAATACAAGAACAAATTTCAGAGAGGAGTCAGAGCATCATTTAAATGGGAAAAATGATGTGGACTATCAAGTACATAGGAGATGCAGACTAAGTCAAGCTGGCAGCCTGGATACAAATTAAAATCACAAAGAAATAAGAATTTTCCACCAGAGGGTCAATGATGCAATTGTGAATGGACCAACTGCTGCATGCTCTCAAATGCTGGAGGCTCACCGGGGCAAGGTTCATAAGATGCATATTCTCGAAGGAACTTAACTAAAATGTACAGTATAGAAACAGCTGAAAGTGCAGATACTTTATTAGTCGCAAAAATGGAAAAATTCATTTTATTTTTACTTTTCTTTTCTCTTAGCTATTCTTCTCTTTCACTTTGGAAAAACAAGATATGCAATGTTGTCCTTGGTGTCCCTTTGCAGTGGATTCGTGCACTTTAAAACCCATTTAAGTACACCACACAACATATACAAATTTCAACATTTAGCCTTAGTAAATTCCATGATTTCCTCTTTATGAAGCTGGAATCATCAGTGCCTGTATCAAGAAATTAATTTGAAGACCAAGCAATTCCATAGAATGGATAATTTTTAAAAAGACCTTACCTTCCCGGTACAATGAGGGAAACAATCCATCAGGTGAAATAACAACAGGTCCATTTGGTAGGGTTTTTCCATCCTGCAAGCAGAATAAAAATTCACTAATCAGTAGAATGCAGTGCAATAGAGCAGCATCATAACTATAACCTCTGCAAAACCCAGTCTAAAGCAACAGAAGAGACAGACTGCACAACAGGGTAAAGACAGTGACCAGGAGACAATGATGTGATATCATCCATGAAACAATAAGTAAACAAGGAAACAATAAACCCAAATAACATTTATACCTGCTTTAGGTTGAAAAGGAAACTTCTGGTTAGATACGCCTGAACAATTGCACGTGCACTCAGAAACAATAGCTGATATCCATTCTCCTGCAGGAAATGCGGAATTCAATATTTGATGTCCATTTACTAGAAAAAACCTATGTGTTCATAAACATGCCAGCTGCAATTCAATGAAATAAAACATGGAACAAGTCCAACCACCATTCCTACCGATAGCATTTGTTCTGAAAAAAAAAATGCAAGGTAAGAGAAGAATCAACAGATTAAATTACTAAAGCTTAATTGGCAAGTATGTGTTGTCTGCATGAATTACTTTTCACTGTTCACTATTACTGATTGAAGTAGCAAGCCATATGCATGAAATATGTCCCTTTAAAAATTGATATTTAGAATTTCTGCCTACAAAATAAACAAACAACAAAGAAATTCAATCTAACATAAGGAGGATCGACTAAAGGAAGAGGGTTACAAAGGGGCAAGCAGATGTTATACCTCCTTTTTGCTCTTAAAAAGGTTTGGCCCAAATAATTCATCCATGTAGCAGACCCATAGTAGTTTGAGTTGATGCTCAGTTTTGTTCTTGACATTAGATGATGACACGGAGCATGAATGTTCTTATACCACAATTAGAAATTCATTTAGCCAAAATACTTTAATCCATACAGAAAAAAAGGAAAGGCAGTCTTCTTCACTTTCAGAGGCTTACAGCTAAAATAGTTACACATTGGCAGAGCATTGAAGAATCATTTTGCAAATAAATTGAGCAACCACTGGTTAGCAAGATCGAAAGGAAAATAATACCTTAATGGCACAAAAAAGTTTAGCAACTCCAGATTGTGTCCAATCCTTTCCAACCAGGGGCATGAATTGACCCAAAACATCAGACCTGGCAAGAATTGCCAAATTAATACCCCAAAATCAAATCTATGATTAACTGAAAAAGATAGAGGAAAATATTTTACAGTTGATCAGTTTGTACTGTAAAACCATTGCTAAGAATGCTTGTGGATGCCTTATTATAAAATTACTAATGGAGGGTGCGTTTTTTATTCCCATGAGAAATAAAATTTTCTGTTTGTCACCTTAACTGTGCCATGTTAGCTTGAGACAGTAAGACTAGACTTCATTCAGAAAGTGATAAAAGGGTTCGTAATGTAATTTCATTAAGATCTAGCACAGAGAGAAACAAATTCAAAATTGGCAAAGACCATGTCCAAACTCATTGCATTAAGTCTCCACAATTCAGTCAATTTTAATGATACATTCAAAAACATGATGCTACAAGAATTGCTCAGCTGATGGTTACAGGCTGACACATGACTGGTGAACTTAAGATTAGGATAAAGTACACAAGACAATATATGATAAAAGTTGTTGGTAGTCCAAGGGTATCCAATGCTCATAGTTTTGATGAATTAAACTAATAATTGGTTATTGATCATTCCCTTGAGGTTGTGTTGCTATAGGTACATTATTATTTATAACTTCTCAAGAATGATGATTGATACGTCTTGAAGTTGTGCATAACATATAACTACATTGATGAAATATCATGCTTCAAGATTAGTCTTGGGTGGTTGTTAAATGTGGCTCAAGTCTTTTTATGGACAATTTAACTCTTGAAATCAACTTCCTATACCCAAAAGACAACCTAGAAAAGTTGGCACCAAAATTCACTAAAACACCTCGTGTCCACAACCTAAAAAGCCTAAGACCTCCGCTACACCAAATGGCTACACCACACAAATTCCAAAGGCCTCATATAAACCAAATGGCATGTCATATACAAGTCAACTATACCAGGTACAGTATTCCAAAGACAACCGGTAAAATAAACAACCATGCCAAATAAAGTCTTCCTTAAGATCTGTGGTATACCAAATGTTATTCCTTGCATTGTGACCGACCTCCTTATCATTTGAGTGATTTGAAATTGTTCTGTCTCTTGTGCTCAAGTGTGTGAGAGTTGTGCCTAGCTTGTCTATATACCAAAATTTGAATTACCTTGTTCTTACACCAATATTGAATTGGAAATAACCTTTTCTCTTTTCTGCCAACTAGGACAAACAAGATAAGCATTTCAAATATCTTACTATGCAGCCACCCTCACTTCATGGATAACATTTTTTTATATCATCTTGCTTGAACCATGTGGTATACCCAGACTTCCAAAATTCAAAATTCTTGGCCAATTCTCTCTTACTCTAAACGGATAACTAGCTGATTTTTCCTATAAATAGACCTCTCCTTACACTTTTTATAAGATTGTTGCAATCATTGGGCTATAATTCCTATTCTTACATAATCATATTCTTTCTCCTTTGAGCTTACTCTTGTTTATTCTCTTAAACATTGATTGCACCTCCTACCTCATGTAAAAAGAATTAGATTACACCTACTAAGACTTGAGAATTTCTTTGTAATCTATTCTTATGAGTGTTGTTCTCATTCTTTTATAGTGAAACTTATTGTTAAAGTGTAAATGGTCCTATAACTTGGTTGTGAGCTTTTGTGTGAGCTTGTTTAGGTTCCGGTCTATATATCCGTAAAAAACCACCTATGGTTTGTCCTTGAGTTGTGGAAAGCGGTTGGTTTCAATCTTTGTCCATTAAAAAGATTCTTTGGATTTGATCTTAAACCCAGTGTAAAAAGAATCAGTTGTAAAGGTTTGAATCTTGAACCTGCGAAAGGATTCACTGGCATAACCCATGAAATAGAATGTGAGTGATAGTGGAAGCCCAAGCTTACCACGTGGGAAGTGGAGTGGGTGGTTAGTGTCAAACTACTATAAAATCCATGTGCAGTCTCTCTTCCCTATCTCTTTATTTTTTTGCACTAGTATTAACTTCTTGTTGCCATGTGGATTGTATGGATAAACAAGTGGTTACCGTGAGAGTTGGAATATTTGTTGACATGTGTTAGTGTTCTTGAAAAGGTTGTTGTGTGCTGTGATTGTGTTTTTTGTGGTTGTTTGACAGAAACCAAATTGTTGGGACTAGTTTTAGAACACCTAATTCAACTCACCAAGAACCCTAATTCAACACCCCCCAAGGTGTTTCGAGCTTCCAGTTGTTATAGCCTCATTGAATTAGCAAGCTGCAGCATCGAAAATTCAAGTAATGTAATTCATGCTGGGATGTCAGGAGCCTTACCTGGTAATTGTTCCATCCACATCTGATATCACTATCCTTGCATTCCACTTCCATAAGTAGATATGACAATCAACCTGTTAAAACTGAATGTTACTTAGCAGCTGAAATTGGGTAGCATGAATAGCTAATTGCTATCATTTTTATATTGTAAGATTTTATATGCTACATATGAACCAACCTGTTGTGTACCTAGAACCCTAGTAGAGAAACTGAATGTTATCAAATTTTGACCATCTTTCAGATTCAATGATGCTATCTGCTCACTAGTTGGAGCATTTGTCCTTAAAAACTGCTTGTGAGGAGACTCAGAACTACCACAGGATGCTGAAGTTGACTCAACATTTGAGTTTTGCACTCCAGATTCAGAATCAACAAATAACTCTTCATTTGATGAGTTACTGCTTGTCTTAACCCTTCTAAATGGAATAGGCCAAAGCCTCCATCTGCGGCTAGATGGTGCGGAAGTAATCCCAGCATCATCATCCCTTTGCTCAAGTGTGTCATCCAGTTCCACAGGAATCGCATCTTTGGGCTCAGCAGGTAAATCCAAACCAAATGCCGCCATTCCAAGCACAATAGGAGCAGCCTTTTCCCATGTGAAGTACTTTTCTCTGTATCTGATTATTAAATTTTCATTCCTGGTAATTGATGTTGCAGAGTTTTTAAATTCCTCAGCAGGTATGCGATGTGCTACAAACACTTCAGCAGCAGACTCCAAGCCCATACCTGAATGGAGTTCCTTTCCACAGAGGGAGATCTCAATCCCTAAAAAAGTTAGGATGAAAGAAAAAGGTAAAACAGAAGCTTCACACTCTACATAGACCAAGCTCAAACTACAGTTACAGGCTTCAAGATTCAGAAAACAACAATTAACTCTTACCTTTGCTTGAACAATTTCCGCACTCTATTTGTGGTTTCACAGTCTCGCTTTTACTGGACTCATCTTCAGGAACAGGTCCTTGCTGGCTACTATCCAACTCTTCACCTACTGTGGACATGTGATAAGACTCTTCACCCTTCTCATCTGAACTGTTACCAATTCTATCAGAAGTACATGTGCTGTCAGCACCTATATGTTCTGTCCTTGAAGCATTTTTCTCTGCTGCTATGAGTTCAACCTGCACAGTAGGTGATCCATGGAGGCCACTAGAATCAGAATTACAGCCATTATCTGTGAATTCAACAAGATCTCCATTAGTAGTTTGATCAACTGCTGGAGGACAACAAGGAGACTCCTCATGTGAATCTTTTTGCACCTCAGGTGAAGTATCTGTTTCCTCAGGATCAGCAATTCCAGCCAGTTTGGCCAATTCCGGTAACACCAAGCAGCTTTTGAAAACCTCTTCCCTATTTATCCTAACAGATGCATCTGAATCACTTTGCCCCAGAAGATCTCCTTCTGACCTAGGATTGTCCTGAATTTCTTGACTTTGACATAAAAGCTCCTTGTCACTTTCAGAAACTTCTGGTTGGCAAGCATTATCACCATTATTTACACTGTAAGCATTATCAGATGCAAAATTAGACACAGATGCATTCAGCTTAGTGATGTAATCAGCAGCCCATGCATCATCACCTAAATTAAACTCCTCGGTGTCATCACCTGGGCCCAGATGGAACTGAGGGATGCATAATTGCACATTCTCGGTATTCTGTTCTGATTCCAGTACAGGGGCTGTCAGGACATGACCATCCACACTCACCAAGATCACTTCTGAATCTGAACCTTGTGAAACAGCAGGATGCTCACCATCTAAACCATTGTATATATCAGAAGCATACTCTGATAACTCAACTGAATCATCCATAGAGGCTTGCTCATCTTGAAAATCATAATACCTCCGGTCACCATCAGATTCTGCCCTTTGAAGATGGGCTGCACCTGATGAATTCTCTTCCTCTCGCAACTGAATCACCCTAGAATCAGAAACACTATGCTCAAGCCTAGATATTCCAACATGATTGTTATCACCGACATCACTAAAACCAACATTGACACCTTCATTTGACATTGTCATACTATTAGAATCCTTTATCACCCCATTTGCCTCACTTCCTTTACCAGGCTGAACCTCCTTTATGAAATAAGCTTCACCGGAATTATCAAGATACATGTGAAAATTCGCTTCAACACCATTTACATTTATGCGGACAATCTTCTCTGCTCCCTTAAGAACACCCTGAAATTTACCAAATCGAACATACCATGGGGTACATTGAAATGTCCCATCCTGCTGTTGTACCACAATCACATCCACAGCCCCGCCAAAAGGATGAAAAGGGGTCACAACTGAGTACATACCCTGAGAAATTAAACTACCTACTTTCCCAACAACATTCATCTGGTCAAATCCACTGATAACCTCAAGAATCACAATGTGCCAATAAATCCTTCTTAAGATCACTCCCTAATCTTCTTTATTCTCTTTTCAATTCAAGATTCCGATAAAATCGAATATACATAATTCCCTCCAAGCAATGGAATGATAAATTTTCTTTTATTATGCAGAATCTGCATTCAATTTAACAAATTCCAAGTAAATAAAGCATCAACTAACAAAAACAAAAAACAAATCCCTTGAAGGAGAATAAAATCCAATTTTCCATTTGGATTTTGGCTATTGAGAAATCAAAAAGGCATAAAAACAACTCCGTTAACAATCACAAAGAAAGAATCTTGAATAACTAAAAAGATTCCAAATTTCATCGATTTCTCCGCAGCCAAACAAAACATAAAATTTGATTCTCCCTCCAATTAAACAAATCAAATATAATTCAAAACTAAAACTACAGCAGGCGATCAAGTTAAAAAAAAAAAAATGAAAATAAAGCTACAGAAAAATTCTTGAAATGAACTTACATATTCAAAATTTGGAAAAAAAAAAAAAAAAAGGTCTCCGTAGAATCAATCAATCTCACAGCTCGAGAAACAATGGAGCCAATTTGAGAAGTTAAAAATTATTACCTGTATCGCAGAAGTTTATTTAATTTTCGAATCTTTCTTCTTCTTCTTCTTCTCTCTTGTGTTCAATTACAGATAACATTCTTGGAGCCTTCGAAGTCTAGACTTGTTCGTGGAGGATTTATATAATTTTTTTTATTTTGTTTTTTAGGAAAGCAAAGAATAGTAAGTTAATAAAGAGGTAATCCTGACTTGAAATTGTGCAGTGGGTCTGTATTTTCGCTTAAATTACGAGGATGGTCCCTTCGATGATGAGTTATAAAACGATGAGAGTCGGGGTATTTTCAGGAATTTGTGTTTAATTTAATATTTAGTTTTGTTTTTCGAGTGAGCTATTATGGTAGGCAGGTAGGTAGCCGGACCACCGCCTCGTCGTCGTCGTCGAAGTCAACAGTATTTATTAGATAAGAGAAATTATATTATATATATAATCGTGGATTTGACATCTTTTCTAACCACATGAATTTAAAAAAGAATTTTAGGATTTATGAAAAAAATTTATAATAAGTTTTTTTATTAATATGAGAAAGAAAATTGTAACTCTCAATGTATCTAATGACTTCTATAGAAAACTTAAATCTAGAATTTAAGTTTAAAATTCTCAAAATCTATTCTTTTTTTTTTTGAAAAAGTATATATTTTTTAATGTAGTTTTTTAAAAAATAAATATTTATATAATTATTTAGTTTAGGGATTTTTTATTTTTATTTTTCTATTTGTTATGCTTTTGAAAGAGAATAATTTTTCTTTTTTGTTTGATATTAAAAGGTTTTTTGGTTTTTTCTATAAAGGATTGTAATAATTTTTTGACAAATAAGATTTTAATGAATTAAAAATTGAATATTTTGTTATTTTTTTATGATGTTTCTTTTATTTATTTTTTTTCTTGTTTTAATTGATATTAAAGCTATGTTAATTGATATTAAAAATCAATAATTTCTGATAGTAAGATGTTGTGTTTTTATTGGAAATTTAAATGGTATAACCTATAATAGAGTACCCTACACCAAGCTATTAAAAGAATGTTTGGAATTATTGAAATTGAATTTAATTTTAAAAGTTATATTAATTTTTTATGTTTGAAACTCTTTTAGGAATAAAAATTCAAATCATAAAAAAATGCAAAAGCGAATAGAGGAGACCTCTGATTTACAAATCAAATACTCTTAAAATTAATAATGAAAATAATATTCCAAAAATATTCATCAACACCTATTTTTTCAAATGATTCACATCCTCTTCTTTTGCTTTGTTTTTTTGATAGATCATTAAAAGAACTAATGTGTTTGTTGTGGTCCTTGTGAGCGCTAATAATTATAGCGATGTCATCTATATTAAATTGTAATAAAGTACAAATTAATTATTATTTTCTAATTAAATTATAACTTTCAGATTTAGAAAACTCTTGACAACATCAATAATATAATTTAATTTAATCTCTTAAATAACAATTAGCTCCACTATTGTTAAAATCGTACAAGATGTAGATTTATATAAAAAACAAATTGTAAGAATTAAGGGCAATAAATATAAGAGTCTTTGTAATATTTTTTTTTTAATTAAAGGCAAAATAGTTAAAATTGTTAATTTAATTTATTTTCACATGGAATCAAATAGTCTAATTGAATTTAATTATATGATTTAATATTATTCCAAATATAAGAATTGTAATAGATTATCAATTAAATTCAAATCACATATAAAATTAAATTTAATTTTATATGTAATTTGATTCCAAACAGGCTATAGAAACTCATAATCAAGAGTCTCATACATAAAAGAATTATTGGTTTTTTTTATTGAAGAAATCCTGCTTGAAGAATATTATATTGAACATTTCACAATGAAGAACAGTTTTTAGCTGAATAAACTATACCCCAAGAACAATTTAAATTTTTTGACGATTCCCTTTTAACTCAGGAAGCCTAATACATGAACTTTCTACAAAAATAAATATTTTTTTAATTATTTATTTTAATTTATAAAATTTATTTATTTTTATTTTTCTAATCAGTATTGTTGTGTTTTTTTAGTTTTTCTATTTGAAAGGGAATGATTTTCTTATTTTATTTTCATATTCAGTATTAACTGAGTTTTTTTAAAAAAAAATTATAGAAAGAATTATAATAATCTTTTTAAAAGTAAGACTTTAAAAATTAAAAATTTTAAATTTTAAATATTTCCCTCACAATTATGATGTTGTTAATCATTTTAAATTATAGCAAATTCGTTTAACCTCATTTTTTTTATATCTCTTGCTATGATATCAATATTATCTTCCTTATTTCTCTTGCTTCTATAAAAAAAATTTCATCGTTATTTTAACACTTTATTGTCTCACAAAATAATATTTCCAAATTAATTTTTAAAAATCTTGAGAATTCACCATTAAATTTAGACACCAAATTATAATTAGGCAATTATAGATTCTCAATTTTCTATAACCTTTTAACATTACAATTTTACAATTTCACGATCATAACTCTTCCCACAAATCAATTTTAACTTAAAATTTTTCTTTCAAAATAAATATTTTTTTTTCATTATATTTATTAATATCCAAATCATTTTTCCAATATTTATCTAAAAAGTTTTGTGATAACTCTTATCCCTTTTGGAACTTTTGTTTCTTTAAACCTTGCTTAAGTTTTTTTAACCAATAATTTTTATGTGTAGTTAAATTATTTCTTTTTATTTTTTATTTATAAAAAAAATAATATTAAATTGAATCAGGGTTTTTATATGCTCATACTTAATTAGCGAAAAAATAATATTAAATTGAATCAAGGTAGGGTTTTTATATGCTCATACTTAATTAGCATATTAATATTCGGTCGAATCAAGTTATATGAAGAGTTTTTTTTTTACTTGTATATGCTACATCTAACTTAATTTTTTTAAAAACAAATTTCATAGCACATCATAAAATCACATGCTAATAAAATTTTATACCATCTCTATTATTATATATTCATAATTATAAAGTAAACTTCAAATATAAATTGAAGTTAGAAGGTTTACTTTATAATATTGTGTCATTAATAAAAATAAAGCAAGTTTGGTAAAACCTTGTATACATTTTACTTATTTTTCTGTATATATATATATATATTTATATACCCGTTTTTATTTTAATCAAACCAATTAAAAAAATAACTTAATTAAGTTCAATGTTGTCAAAAAGAGCCAAGTGAAATTGTCCTTACTTTTAACCTATCAGGCTAGGCTTGTTGGGTTTAAAAGAGTGTTAGCCTGCATGTCTAGGTGGTTTTTTTTTTTGTTTCTAAGTTTTATTTTAGGATAGTTTTTTTTCCTCATTAATTCCTATTTTAGAATATTTTTATAAAAATATGATTTTAAGTCACATTTTTAAATTTTAATTTTTTCTAAATCTAAATATAATTTGAATTTTAAAAGAATAAAATCTAGCACATTTTTAGTAGAGAAGTAAAAAACATAAAAAAATTGTAAATGGAATGTAAATTTTTTTCACAATAACAAATAGTTGATAATTAATGATTTATTACTCTTAGATAGTTTTAAAACTATTTACAAAAATAAATACTTAAAAATAATTTTAACATTATAAATTGTTTGGTTATTATTTAGAAGTAACTGGATCATTAGCTCTCGCTACACCACGAGTCAGGTTAATTTTTTTAATGTAAAAAAAATTCAGACATTGCTAACGCGTTTTCTAAGAAGAAAAAACAAATTAATCATGAATTCAAAATTTGATCAAACAACATCTTTTTTAAATATTGAAATGATGGTATATTGAATGATATTAAAAGAATTGGGACAGCAACTACAAGATTGACTTGAGTCATACTAAGACAACCATCTAAAGTCGCAATTTAGTTTATGAAACTATAATATTCTCATTAAAAACATCAAAATAAACTATAAAAATTAATTTTCAATCAACCAAATAATAAATAATAAAATTGATAAAAAGAAATATTCAATTAAAAAAATAAAAACAAATTCAAGCTAACCTGTAAAACTTGTAATCTAACTCATGCTCCTAATTGGATTTAATTTTTTTCTAAGATATTTTCATTTAATTATATGACAGTTCGGATGCACGAGACTTTTTTGTATCATATAACAATTTTGTTTTTTTAAGAACAAATATGACATATATGTGAGACTAAAAAACAAAAGAAAGTTTATTTTAAAAAAATTAAATAACAAAGAGAGGCCTTTAAATAAAAAAGGATAACATGTTTTTTCATGGAAAATACATTAAATAACAAAAAAAAAGCTAAACAAACCTATTTATGCATTTAAATAACCCAAAATCCAATCTAAAAAACAAAAAAAAATTAACTTGAAACCCAAAAACTTCTAAAGTTCAAATCTACTTTCTCATACAATTTGAATGTAAAAAAACATTCAATGGAACTCTCCTCATTAAATGGAATATACTAACACTAATATTGATAATTTTATTTGTTAGAATTAGTGTTAACCAAAATTTTGTATAACACCACGTAAAATCTAAACCTTATAAAGATACCTTAAGCCTTTAATTTTGGAAAAGAGAGATTTTTTTTTTTTTACATTTAATATCAATAATCTATGTTATCATTTTGATCTCATGGTTAAATTTAATTTGTTATTTAACACATTCATATACATTATATAAAATCATACAATTATGATTTATATTTCTAGTTCCTATAAAAATTTCATTAGTCTTCTCTATTCAGGTCACTAAACAGTTCTTCTTTCATTATAATATTTGCAAAAAAAAGATAGAATTCTAAATTCTTATAGACTACCATTATTCTTATAAGTTGGGCCTTAGATGATATATTTAACTCATCATCAAATTATCTTGATGGCATATATATTCCTATTAATTCTACACATATTATGAACACTTGATTCAACCTTTCTAAATCCTAACCTCATTTTAATGTTACTAGTAACAACTCATCACCATATAATCCCCATTAATCCATTGTTATAAAAATCATGAGTTGACTCTAAAATCATATGATTTTATGAGTCAACATGTATATAACATGTAAAATCAAGTTAAAAACTCGAAAACTAGCAAACTCGATCAAATCAATAAAATCATATCAATTTTATGAGTTTGATAAAAGTTAAAAAAATCATTAACTCCCTGACTTTGAGTCTCGATACTCCCCAATTCTCAATCCCCCCTTTCCCATTTTCTCTTTATCAAATCTTAAATTCTTAACCCTAGTAGGCTAACACTAGTAGTGTTGTTAGTTCCATAACTTTCACTCACTCTTTCTCTCTCTTTCTCTCTCTCCCTGGGAAACACACATTTTTTTCTTTACTTTGTTTGCCCCAAAACACACATTTTTTTCTTTACTTTGTTTGCCTTTGATCTGATTGTCTCCACCCTTCATCTTCTGACCTAGTTATTTGTAGAAACCAAATCAATTTAAACCCTATATTTTTACAATTGATGCTTCTATAGTAGGTGGCTTTTATACGGTCAATAGAAGAGGACAGGTTTTACTTGCCACTGGAAATGAAGCACCAATTGTGCCTTTCATTAGTAGCCAAGTTTACTTATTGGATTCTCTCATTTTCTATTATGTTTTACTATACGAAAGAGGGTCATCAATCTTATATCATTTTGTGGTGGTTTGACAGTTAAATAATCTCTAACTTGCTATTAATCTTGCAAAAAGAGAAAATCTTCTTGGTGTTAAAAATCTAGTAAACACATTATTTTCTACTAATCTTTTCTCCTTCCTCTTTATCCTTGAGATTAATCAAGTTAATCTTCTCGGTATTGCAATGGGCAATGGTATCTTGTACTTGGCATTTGTTTTAACAAGTTGAAAAAAGAAAGGTTAATCAAATATTAACTTGAGATGCATATAAAAAAACATTATGTGGTTATGAAAACATGAATGGAAAATTACTTGTGTCCCATCTAAATTGGTCAATAGCAAAAACCATAGCATTATAGAGATCAAGAATTACAAATATGTTTTTGTTTCAATCATCAGTGTTCAATTTTTCCACTTTTTTCTGTAATACCTGGTTGTGAATCTTGGTATTTTTGTTGGATTATTCATCGCAATTACGATATGAGTTTCTTAACTTGTAGTTGCATACCAAAAAAGGATAAAAGTCTTTATGAGCAAATTATTAATAGATTGTGAAATATTTTGCTAGCTAATATAGGACAGGGACTATATACCATGCATTAAACTAAGATTTTAAGATTGTAATTATTTCTTATACATATATCATTTAATATCTACATGTAAAGATATTGATTCTCATATATTCTTACATCTTAGTGTACAAAAATAAATAAATACAAAGCCTATATACTTTCAAGAGAGATAGAGAGAGAGATGATAAACTAAAAAAAGCTATAAATAAAAAAGAACATCTATAACTTTTTGAAGGAGTTAGGTGACCTGAAAGATGGAATTAGATCAAAGAATTAGCTTGTTATTAATGTACTATATATGATATCTTTTGGTTGTAACTTGCATCTATTTATTTAACCCAAAATGAATAAATATTAATAACTTTTCTAGATGCATCGGCTTAAATATGAAAAGGACTAGGATACCAAAAGAAAAAAAAATGAGAAAGAAAAAAGGAAAGGTAGGCAAGGTTTGGCACAAATCACAAGTTTATTACCATATAAACTTGAATGTCCATCATTTGTGGAAGTCAATTGTAATTTTTCTAATGTTAATAAAAAGAACTATAAATGAATGTCTCTTGCTCTAGCAACATTTATGATCAACATCAAATTAAAGTGAGAGTGCCCATTAATGGTAAACTTTATTCCTTCTTTCTTGACACAAGGGATCCTATTTGGATTTTGGACCAAAACAAAGCGTATTAATGAGATGAGCTAAATTTATTTGGTAATGGTGAATGCTATGTTGCTTTAATGTATGAGTTAGAAGGTCATAACTAGTCACTGTATAAATAATCTATAAGCATATGGAATAATACAATATTAAAAATCAAGTAAATTACAATGTCAAACAATTTGATAAAAAATTATGTAAGCTAACTGACATGACTAAAAGATTGATGTCTTCTCCCAAGTGCAGGAGTGTCGAAGTAATAAATAACCCAGCAAGACTGGGGTCGAACCACAGGGAGATTAATTGTACAAATTATAAACGACAATAGTACAAACATTAAAGTCCATATTAAGTTTACATTATACTTATTCTTACACCATTAGTGTAACCTTTTCACCTTGACATAATTAACTTAGCTAGACATAATGAAAGAAAGCAAAATAGATAAACAAAATAAGAACATAAAAGTTAACTAAGTAAAGGAAAGGAAATGAAAGGCATAAACTTAATATTAATGAAAACAAAGCATAAAAAATACAAAGAGAGAAAGGAAGAGCATGATCTTGATCTGGAAACCAAGATGCCTAAATGCATGGCAAATGCCTCCTTTTATAGGCCAAAATTAGGAACTATTGATTTGATGACTAATTGATAAGTGGGTGACCAACTTTTGACTTGGTGACAATCCTTATCTTCTCTTGTCTGCCCAAAACGTCATTGATAACGTCAAAATTGGAGCCAGTTGTAAACATGAAAGTTGTAGGCAATTGTCTCAGCTTTCTTGTGTAAAAATTTCAGCTCATTTGGACTTCTAGAACTCCAGATATGGCCAAAATACCGAACAGTGCTCGGGCTGGAAGACAGATTCGGGCTTCTTTGTTGTTGCTACAATTTGGACTTGATAATGGCCTTTTTAGATCTTGGGCTCCATATGAAAGTTGTAGGCCTATGTCTTACCTTTCCATCCATATAAATTGGACCTAAATCTGAGATATATAGCTCTAGATATGACCCAATTACCGAATAGTGTTCCGGTTTGGATTGCACCGACATCTCTTTTCTAAGTTTGGCCATCTCTTTATCCTTGCAATTTAAGTTCTTCAAGTCATCAATCAATCCTTTCATTTATGTGATAGGCCTGCATTAAAAATAGACATTTACCACAAATTATTTGTATCTTATATTATTAGATACATTATTATAAAACATATTTAAGTTAAGGAGTTATTGATACTTCAAGTGCAAAATGATGATATAAAACCATGATAAAAATGCACTTTTAAGTACTAATCACTAACATGTTTTAGGTTTTGCTTTCATATTTTTTACTTTGGTTGTTATATATATGTTTCATTGTTGATTTAATAATAATGCAAATATTTAGTAGAATTTAACCATAGACATGTATGTTGCTTTTTTTTTTTTTGTATTTTGTCCAATTCTCTGCACTATACATCCTTATTGGTGCATATATTAATTCTTAAACTATGGATACATGACATTTAGAAAAACTAGCAATATAATTAAACTTGACGTAGGATGGCAAAATGATATAGATGTTAATAAGAATTTAAAAAAGTTCAGTGCAAGTATTGTTAAAAAAATTTTGTTAGAGGCATTTAACGTTTCAAGCATCATTTGGCTAGCACTCAAAAAGATGTTGAGCCATACCGGCAAGTACCAGAAGATGTAAAAAAGATAATTTTGAATGTTTTGGTGAAAGTTCAAGAAGTAACTAAAAAGAAAATAAAAACTTTCCAATATATTAGAAAAGACAAAGATAATGATAAAGGGAATGAAATTAACTTAGTGGACAAAGGAAAGAGAGCAACAAGTGAGAGTGAAAGTGCATAAACTATCATAAATCAACTACTAAAAAAGGATCTTAGAGAATAGACATATTGATAAATTATAAGGTTTTTCTATACCAAAGCGATTCCATTTAATTGTGTGAAAAACTTTGAGTTTGTTAAGGCGCTTGAATTGGTTGTAAAGCATAGATCAGGTTTTAAGCCTCCATCTTACCATGATATTAAAAAACAATTATTTGAAGTAAGAAGTAAATTACACGATGAACTTGCTTGAGGGGTACAAGTTAGAATGGAAAAAAAAAAAACAGGTTGCTGAATAATATATGATAGATAGATTGCTAATAAAAGGCATTCTATTTGCGAATTTTTGGTTAATAGTCCTAAAGGGGCAATTTTTTTTTTTTGTTATCATCGGTTGATATGTCTAATATATCCAAGATTGTTGATAAGATATTTAAGATGTTTGATGCTATTATAAAGAGAATTGAAGAGAAAAATATAGTGTAAGTAATCACTGATAATACTGTAAATTATAAAGCAACAAGGCAATTATTGATGGGAAAGAGAAAAAAATTGTTTTGGACATCATGTGCTGTCTATTGTATTGACTTGATATTGGAAGATTTTGAGAAAAAACTAGAGTAACTATTACTAAGAGGAAGAGAATCACCTTGTACATATATTCAAGAATTATTGTTATTTCCATGATAAGACACTTTACAAAAGAAAAGGATTTGATTATGCATGTTTCTCCATATTTAACTCTTGGATGTTTGAGTGATTGTAAGATACAATTGATGACAATGTTTACCTCCATCTAGTAAAGGTCATGTAGGTTTTCAAAAACATAAGAAGGGAAGTGAATTCAAAATTGTATTTTGGACAAGAAGTTTTTGCATTATATCACTATATATATCAAGATAACCTATCCTCTAATAAAGTTCTTCAATTAGTTGATTCATATGAGAAATCAATTATGGGTTTAATATATGAAACAATGGATTAAATAAAAGAAAAGAAATAAATGAATTTTGATTCTGTGAAAAAAAGGTACCAATTATTTATATGGAATGTTATTGATGATAATATTCAATCACAGACCTTTACATACAACAGTTTATTATTTAAATCTTCATTATCATTATAATTCTAATTTTAAAGTTAATTCCAACATTAAAATTGGATTATATTAATGCTTAGAAATGATAGTGTCTGATGTTAGTGAAAAGTGTAAAATTGACTTACAACTTAATTCATTCAATGATGCAAAATGGTTGTTTGGTAATGAGGCTACCAAGATAGCAAAGGGTAAAAAAACTCAAATTAAATGGCGGGATTCTTACAGGGATGAATGTTTAGAGCTATAAAAATTTGCAATTCGAGTTCTAGGCTTGACTTGTAGTTTATCTGAAAATGAGCGAAACTGGAATGCATTTGAGATGGTAAGTTTTTTTTAAAAAAAAAAATTATATTTGATAAGAATCTTATATGTTATCAATTTGAATTGCTTACATAGGTTTATATGAAATAAAAAAATTGTTTACACTAAAAAAAAATGAATGATTTGGTATTTATAATGTGCAATATGAAATTAAATGATAAACAAATCAAAAGGTAAACTAATAATTTTGGTGAAGTTTTAAATGATCTCTTATCTAATGATAATAGGATAATCAAGGGAGAAAAACATAATAATTCATCAAACTTTGATTTACTTGATGTTATTAATAAAGCAACACAAAAAAAAATAAAGAAGATGAAAGTTATAATGAAGAAAATTTTAATGATGTTGAAATGGAATATCATGGAAATGAAAATAATTTAGAGATTCAGAATTATGTCAATCTAGATAATTCAAGGTGTTTGGAGTGAAATATTATTGACAATATTGGTGTTGGTGTTGGTGTTGGTACTAGTAGAAGCACTAATATTCATAATATTGGTGTTGGTACTAATAGTAGCAGTAATAATATTTTAGAATGTAATAATTTTGATGAAAATTTTAGGAATAATGAGAAAGATAAAGGTAATGAGACTGTTTTTAATTTACATGACACACCAATAAATTGTTTACTTTAGGTTTGTTAATTTCTAGTTAATGAAATTCTATGGACATAATTATATTGTATTTTTAAGTTATTTAAACCATGTATAAGTTAATATTTGAACTATGTATTTTAAGGCATTTAAAAAGTTGTATTGTTTAGTTCACTTTTATTTTAATTGTGTTATATAATTATTTACTATTTGACTAAAATTGTCAATATATAATTAGTTAAAATATTTTACTTATGATTTTATTATTTTACGATCCGAGTTTATATTGGAGAATCCATCATGTCAAAAAAATATTTTTGACAACCTAATATCAATCCATAACAATCACATTAATAATAGAAATAAATATTATGGCCAACAAGTAAAACATTCAATCATAGAATACAATCTTAAAACATAATTGTTAAACCTTTAATAAGTTAAGTCTATATACCTAGTAAATACAATATCCAAAATCACATGACTTGACTGTTTAATTAATGTTATACATAAATCAATTAGTAGAAAAACTATTGGATTATATACATATTTTCATAATTATTACCCAAGTCTAACTAAAATACAAAGTAGATAAATAACTACTTTTGTCTGGATTGTGGAGATTCTGTAACAAATACACACAAACATAAATATTTTTTCTTAGCATATTAATAATTTCATTTTATCTTACTTATTACTCATATTCTTTGAATAAAGTTCATGCAACACATTAGTTATCATAATATAATAATTTTCCTTTTTGATTCATATCATAATTTTAGCTTTCCTATAATCACACAACTAGATCATTAATATCCTTTCAAAATTTTGTCCTCAAAATCTTTCCATCAATGATTGGTTTACCTTTTTTAATGGTAACACCAACATTTTGATTTTTACACAATTATATTTTTTTTAATGGTAACACCAATGATTAGTATTTAAAAGTGTATTTTTATCATGGTTTTATATCATCATTTTGCACTTGAAGTATCAATAACTCCTTAACCAAAGCATGTTTTATAATAATATATTTAATAATATAAGATACCTTTAATTTATGGTAAATGTTGATAATAAGATAATCAAGGGAGAAAAACATAATAATTCATCAAACTTTGATTTACTTGATGTTATTAATAAAGCAACACAAAAAAAAATAAAGAAGATGAAAGTTATAATGAAGAAAATTTTAATGATGTTGAAATGGAATATCATGGAAATGAAAATAATTTAGAGATTCAGAATTATGTCAATCTAGATAATTCAAGGTGTTTGGAGTGAAATATTATTGACAATATTGGTGTTGGTGTTGGTGTTGGTACTAGTAGAAGCACTAATATTCATAATATTGGTGTTGGTACTAGTAGTAGCAGTAATAATATTTTAGAATGTAATAATTTTGATGAAAATTTTAGGAATAATGAGAAAGATAAAGGTAATGAGACTGTTTTTAATTTACATGACACACCAATAAATTGTTTACTTTAGGTTTGTTAATTTCTAGTTAATGAAATTCTATGGACATAATTATATTGTATTTTTAAGTTATTTAAACCATGTATAAGTTAATATTTGAACTATGTATTTTAAGGCATTTAAAAAGTTGTATTGTTTAGTTCACTTTTATTTTAATTGTGTTATATAATTATTTACTATTTGACTAAAATTGTCAATATATAATTAGTTAAAATATTTTACTTATGATTTTATTATTTTACGATCCGAGTTTATATTGGAGAATCCATCATGTAAAAAACTATTTTTGACAACCTAATATCAATCCATAACAATCACATTAATAATAGAAATAAATATTATGGCCAACAAGTAAAACATTCAATCATAGAATACAATCTTAAAACATAATTGTTAAACCTTTAATAAGTTAAGTCTATATACCTAGTAAATACAATATCCAAAATCACATGACTTGACTGTTTAATTAATGTTATACATAAATCAATTAGTAGAAAAACTATTGGATTATATACATATTTTCATAATTATTACCCAAGTCTAACTAAAATACAAAGTAGATAAATAACTATTTTCATAATTATTACCCAAGTCTAACTAAAATACAAAGTAGATAAATAACTATTTTCATAATTATTACCCAAGTCTAACTAAAATACAAAGTAGATAAATAACTACTTTTGTCTGGATTGTGGAGATTCTGTAACAAATACACACAAACATAAATATTTTTTCTTAGCATATTAATAATTTCATTTTATCTTACTTATTACTCATATTCTTTGAATAAAGTTCATGCAACACATTAGTTATCATAATATAATAATTTTCCTTTTTGATTCATATCATAATTTTAGCTTTCCTATAATCACACAACTAGATCATTAATATCCTTTCAAAATTTTGTCCTCAAAATCTTTCCATCAATGATTGGTTTACCTTTTTTAATGGTAACACCAACATTTTGATTTTTACACAATTATATAATTTACTCTACTTTGACAACTTATTACATTTATTTCATGCCATTAATAATCATCATCAAGAATATACCATGATCCCGATAACTATATGTTCATTATTCATTGAGCATTAACCACCACTCTTACTTTAAGTTAATTACATTTATTAAATCATTTCAATGCCTCACTCGTGATTTATGACATTTATACATATATTCCTCCTCTTTAAAAATAAAAGTTCATATTGTTTATTACTTCTCATCCCCTCTCCTCTCTATTTTTTTTTATATATTTAACTCCGACTTAATTCTGACTAGGAGTTATTAACCTCTTACACGTATGTATTATCCCAAATTAATGGATTTTTTTACTATACTTATTAGTCAAACTCAATACCTTTAACTTTGACTTTAAGTATTAATAATGTACTTTAAGATAATTTTTTAAACATGATTTGAAATCATTTATCTAGTTCATTATTATCATCCTATGTCTTAATCGGATCTTAAAATTCTTTAATCTAATTTTATAATCCCAACCTTTCATGGAAAATGACTGCGTATACTAATCCATTATATCCATCACTCTAGCTCTAGCATGTAGTTCAAATAAATATATAACATATAATTTCTATTATAGCTTAAATATTATATTTCAACTATTTATATCAACCCCTCACCCCCCCTCGTAAGAACATTGAATTTCAAATAAATATATATCATAAGAACATTGAATTTCAAATAAATATATAACATCCAATACAAACTTTGCATTTCTCTTTTATTCATTATATTATTTTTACACAACACAATTATTTCATACTATAATAAAAATAATAACTATCTAAGTAATAATTAAAAATTTTAAAATTTGAGGAGTCAAACACCTACCTTAATCCTAAATGCATTCTACCACTTCCAATTGTTGTTCTAATCAAACAATCTTTTCTATTCCATCACGGACACAATTCATCATGAAAATATCAACTATTATAGGAACTTTATTCCAATTTCCTATTCAATTTATATTTTCAAGAAAATAATAAAGAAATTGATATGAGAAATGCATATATTAAAAAATTCAAACCTTTCATATATTCAAGCCATATCCATCCATTTCTACATAAGACATAGTCAATATTTACACATATCAACCACAAAAACAACTTTTAACACTAGGCTAAAACACATGATGCAATCTATAAGTATTTTTTTTTATCTTTTTAATATATTTTCATATATTCATATACTTTCGATCATAATTTAAAAATTTATAACTATTCCTTTATCTTTTTAATATATTTTCTTATAATCATATATTTTTAATTATAATTTAACGATTTATAGTTCATAAATTCAATTTAAATATCCTATTATAACTTTAACTGAATCTATCTAAAAAGAGAGGCATGAGTTTTCTTTTAACTTTGTTAACAATCCCATCAAACTCAATCATTAACATTTCATCTAACACAATTCAATGCAATTATTATAATAATTACATTAACCAAATCAATCTCTATTTTTCTTAATCAAGGTAAAAGCTTACCTTTAATGAGTCAAGAATTTTATTTTAAGATTTCATACAATTAAAATAGCATATATATAATTTATATCAACAAACTCATAATTAATTCATTTTAATCAAGAATTTAAGCAAAATTCAAACTCTTTTCCTTTTATAGTTGATCAAGTATATGTTCAAAAGAAAACATACTTTTATTTTCAAAAAATTTTTTTATTCCACATTACCCATTAATTTTTTTATACTAAATAACACAACTTATAACAAGTTTGGCATCAATAACTCATCATCCAATAAAACACTAAGTTTAATTACAAATCCATAAACTAACATTCATTAAAATCATGCAAGAACTTATTAAAGCTAAAAACAAAGGTTTGTTATTATTTACCTACATCAAACAAAGAGAAATTCCAAGGTTCCCAACCTTTTTTTTCTTCTCTCTCTTCAAACTCTCGATTATCTCTCTAATTGCCACTCTCTCTCTCTTATTTCCTATAAATCTTTGTCAATGGATTTTTTCTTTCACTTTTTTTTTTCATCATTCCACTTAATCTCTTTATTTTTTGTGAATTTTCTAAGGAATTTTACAAAAATAAAAGAGAAAAGTTTCCTTTCTCTCCAAAAACATCAATAGGTTCTGGAAAGAAACTTTTGTAGGCTAATTTATATTTAATTATAGTTGTGCCCTTCATTTAATGTCCCTTGTATTTTAGCATAAATTATCTAGTTGCTACCTAAATCATGATTTTTTATTCTAAACTCCGATTTACCTTTAAATTCAACTCTAAGTAGGATATCAAGTCAAGAAACTCTACATAAAATCATAGTTTGATCCAATGGTCAGATTAAGAGTATACTTGATATTGTAAAACTAGTTAATTTGTTATTTTTCATTAAAAATCTAAATTTTCTTATTCAACTTTTTCATAAATCATATCAATGTTTTTACTGAATCACTGAGAATATTTTTTTATTCCTAAATATATTTTTTTTATTTATATATTAATTATTTTATTTATGGACTTATTATTGTTTCACAACAACATTACTAATTTTTAATTGGGGTTTACATCAATTTTCATGTAGTTCTTTCTTAACCTTATATTCCTCATTTCTATTGTTTACACCAACACTTTTTCATGCATTTCTTTCTTAACTATTTATTCCTCATTTGTATTGTAATTCTTGGATTTATTTTTCCATCCAACAAAACCCATTAATTTTAATTTTTCTTAATTTTTTTATCTAATAAGACTCCTTATTGATTTCACTAACTTTATGAATTTTTATCTTAATCCTCATTTTAACTTTAAAAACACCTTTAAATTCATTTATAGATATTATCTCCTTCAACACAAATAAAATTATTATTATTCTCATTATTTATCTATTTCATTTTATCCTAAGTTTCCATTTGTCTTCAAAGTCTTTATTATCTTCGACCCTTATACAATGGTTTATATTTTCTTTCTTGGCCATCATAATTTAGCTACTCTCTCTCATTTCTCAAACTAAAAATTAAAAAATAAGAAAAATAAAATATTGGACTAAAATTGAATTTTAAAAAAATAGAAGGATTGAAAATCTATCAATTATAAAGCAAGAGGTTGAAAGAATTCAATTGAAGAGAAAAAAAATTTGAGTACTAAAATTAAATAAAATACACTATTTGAATCCATGGCTCTACACAAGTGTATAATAAAACTTACTCAATACTTAGTCTTTTTTTGTTAATAAAGTACTAATATTGAATATTTAATTATTAATAATCTTTCCCTTTTTAGCTTATGATAATTTTCAACTTTTGATACTAACCAAATTCTTCGACATATTTTAAAAGTTTGATTCCATATTCTATAATTCATTACTTAATTTTATTCTTTGTTCTACATAAATTTAGAATTAAATTTAAAATAATAAAACTCATCATTTAAAATTTGTCAATAGGCACACAACCAAATTAATTAAAACTTGTATAAATTTAGATTTATGTCTTCTATAGCAATTAAACAATCATTATTGACTCCTTTAGTCATTTTTTATTAAATGAATATTTAATTATATGTTTGTTTTTTCACTATTCATATTGAAAAGGTAAGTTTAACTTTAAATATAAAACACACATATATTATTAAATACTTTTCTTCATTTTTTATTTAAAATTGATATATTTATTATTTTACACTTAGTCTATTTATTGTTTTTTTTTGTTTTTATCTTCATTCTTTTATAATTTTCTCCTTAATTGTTTTTTGTAGAAAAACTATTATTTCATATTCTTGATACTTGAAATATTTACCACTTTATACTTGTAGACTCAGACGAGTGAATCTTTTTTCTTCTTTTTTCCCTCTTTGTTAATGGAATAAATGACACTCTACACTTGTAAGCCCCTTGTAAGCCCTTGTGCCTAAGTATTTTTTTTATTTATTTATTAACGAGAGTAGACAACATGTTATCCATTCTTTTTCAAAATAAATAAAATGCACGAATTTGGCTTTCTAAGCCTAGTAACCTTTGATTTCCTTTTCTTTTTTAACTTCATTTTCTTAATTAATACCTTTTATAATATGTATTTTTTAAAATAATTTTTTAATTTAAATTTAAGTTAATATTTATTCTCTTTAATTTTTATATTGTTTATTTGGCCTTTTTTTTAAATAGCAGTTGTTTTATTTTTTGAATAAATAACATCTTTAGATTTCTTGATTAAAAGAATCATGATGCACTTGTAATATTGTCATTTTTTTTATATATGTTAAAAATTAAATGGAGATCGTACACATCTTTATTAACATATATGATTATTATTTTATTTTATTATATATAAATATTAAGTTTTCAATTTATAGTTACATTTTTTACTCAAAATCAAAAATATATATTAACAACACTTATATATTTATTTTTTTACATTTAAAAAAACATTATTTAACCCATAATGAGGTGAGTCAATTGATATGTTAATATTTTTTTTTCATTTATTAGCACGACATAGTTTTTAATTCATTTAATTAAATGTATAGATAGCCTTTTTAATTTATATTTATATTTATAATGTTTTTAGTTAAAAATAAATTAAAAAACTTATATATTATTTTATTTAAAATAATTTATTGAACACACGACAAATCATAAGATCATTTAGTATGCATCCACTATCAGTAATTCATAGTGTCATCACATAATTAATGTTTATGTTTGAAACTTCGCTTCATAATAGCTACCTCGTGTTCGTGCATCATTGCATATCCATTTTAAAATATATATTAAATAATAAATTCAAACAAATAAAAATAAAAATAAAAATAAAAAATTATCAATTTTGTTGTAAGTAATAAAATGCATTACACATTAAATTGATATATAATTTTAATTCCTAAATATTATCCATATTTTTAAACATTTTATGTAAAGTAATTATACGTGGGAATCCAAAGTGTATTGAAATATTTGATTTAACAAAAAAAATATCCTTAAACTTAACAATAATAAAACTCATCATTTTTTTATTTTTTTTTATAATTTTATCTTGATTCCATAACTCAAGTTGTAGATGAATTTGACATAATGACTTTGGATTGCCTTCGTTTATTTTTAGATCATTTTTCAATTGAGTTTTATATTTTTTTTTAATTTATTTTATATAGAGTTATTACAATCTCATGATGAAAATTGCAAGTTTAACATATTAACTTAAGTTGATTCAATTTAATTTTTTAATTGAATATTGTTTTCTAGTTTCTCCCTCTAACAACTTAATCTTCTTACTTTGTTTATATAGTTTGTTTTTTTAATTTTATTATTTAATATTAGATTGTTTGGGAATTGAACTTTATGATTTGATTTTAAGTTGTTTTATATAGAGTTATCCTAATCTCATATATTTTTTTTTTATTTCAACCTTTGAAATTTGATATGTTGGAACTAAAGCTTTTTACTTCTTCTTCTTTTCTCTTATCATGTTTTTTTGATTTTATAATCCAAGTTGTGAGTTTAACAAATTAGCCTGTGTTGATTTGATTTTTTTTTAATTATTTTTTTATTTAATCTTTCAATATTAAATTAGTATAAAATTAAGTTTCATAGTCCTGATATCATAATCCATATTGCGAGTTTGGGTTAATATGGGTTGACTCTAACATTATTTTTTATCTTATTTTTATTTAATATTTTTTATTTAATTTTATTCTTTAATATTGAATTGATTATAAATTAATTTTTATAATTAATTTTAATTTATTTTTTATAAAATTATTATAATTTTATGATCTAAGACATATCTTTGATAATTTAACTTGGATAAATTCAATATATTACTCTCCCTGTATTTGTAAAAAAATTATTTAATATATCATTATATTAATATTTTTTAAAAAATATATATTATCCATAATATTTAAAATCATAATTATTTTTTTATTAGAAAATACACCAACCATTCTTATATACTTTTTTTTTAATAATTGCCCGCGCGCCAACAATCTAATTGAAAACGAAAAACAATTTATAATTTCCCTGGAATGGGCCTTTCCAGGAACTACTGTTGACAATTGGGCCTGACTATCAAAACGACTTTCAGGCTTTCAGCATCAACGAGGTCTACACTACGACGTCGAATACACGAATCCTCTTAACCAGCAAGATCTCTCTAAGCCAACCGCAACCATTTAGCATCGAATCCACATCGTCAAGAAAACTCTCAAGTCTTTCCTCCTCCTCCTCCTCCACCACCACCACCACCACCACCAAACCAACAGCCTCCTCTCAAAATGAATAAACCACCGCATCTCCTCCTCCCTCTCGTCCTCCCTCTCGTCCTCCTTTCCCTCCTCTCCCTCTCCACCGCCGAGATCAAAACTCTATCAATCACCAACGACGCTCGCGCCATGATCCTCTTCGAAAAATTCGGCTTCACGCCAACTGGACACGTGACCATCTCCGTACACTCCGTCTCCGTTGCCTCTTCTGCCAACGCTCCAAATCCCGACTCTTCACGCCTCGGTTTTTTTCTCCTTTCCGAAGAATCTCTCCTTCAAGTCATCCTCGAGATCCAAGAAAACCCTAAATTCTGCGTTCTCGATTCTCACTACATTCTATCTCTCTTCACTTTCCGTGATCTCTCACCGCCTCCACTCTCGTCTTTTAACCAATCTTATCCAGTCACTGCTCCAAATGAGTACTCACTCTTCTTCGCCAATTGCGCGCATGGAACGCTCGTGTCCATGTCCGTAAAGACTCAGGTGTATAATTTAGACCGCGACGGGTCTAAGGATTATCTTTCTGCGGGGTTAACGCAATTGCCTTCGTTATTCTTTCTTTATTTCCTTGCTTATGCTGCATTTTTGGGGTTATGGATTTATGTTTGTTATAACAATAAAAGATCTGTTCACCGGATCCATTTATTAATGGGTGGGTTGTTACTTATGAAGGCTCTTAATTTGATTTGTGCCGCTGAGGATAAGCATTATGTGAAGGTTACCGGGACTGCACACGGTTGGGATGTGTTGTTTTACATTTTCCAGTTTATTCGTGTGGTTTTGTTGTTCACTGTTATAGTTTTGATTGGGACTGGTTGGTCATTTTTGAAGCCGTTTTTGCAAGAGAAGGAGAAGAAGGTGCTGATGGTTGTGATTCCACTTCAGGTCTTGGCTAATATAGCTTCCGTTGTGATTGGTGAAACTGGTCCCTTTATTAAGGATTGGGTAACTTGGAATCAGGTGTTTTTATTGGTTGATATTATTTGTTGTTGCGCTATTATTTTCCCAATCGTGTGGTCGATTAGGTCGTTGAGAGAGAATTCGAAGACGGATGGGAAGGCTGCTAGGAATCTGGCGAAATTGCAGTTATTTAGACAGTTTTATATTGTGGTTATTGGGTACTTGTATTTCACAAGGATTGTGGTGTTTGCATTGAAGACGATTGCAGCTTACAAGTATCAGTGGGTCAGTAATGCTGCTGAGGAGACTGCTAGTCTGTTGTTTTATGTGGTGATATTTTATATGTTCAGGCCCGTGGAGAAGAATGAGTACTTTGTTCTTGACGAGGAGGCGGAGGAAGCTGCAGAGTTGTCTTTGAGGGATGAAGAATTTGAGCTTTGAAATGGATCGGAAGTGGTGGGTGATTTCACTGCCGCAAATGCAATGTTTTGCTGGTGGTTTACTGGATGTGCTGATTGACACAGGTCTGACACTGCAGCTGCTACCCGTATATTACCTTTAGTTTTTTTCAATTTCGTTTTCCTGCTATATAAACTTTGATATTTACTGAGTAGTGGCTGTATTTTTGGTTAATGGATTTTCCTTGTTGTAAGTTGATAATTACCTGTGTACTTTATATTTTATGTCAAAATGAAATGTCATGCATTCTGTTATTATGGAACTAGCTACTGGCTATGTTCTAAATGATCTGTTAATTGATACCATTCCTGTTTAGTATTTCATAGTATTGAGTTCTTGTGGCCCCTAAACTGCACACTTTGATGTTTGCTTTTCACATCATAGGATGATTGCGCTGAAACCACATGTTTAGTTTTTACAGTTTTTTGTTTTCCCATAGTATTTGCACATTTCTGGCATATACCCCCCCCCCTCCAAGTTGGAGTGGATATTGTTAGCATTGTGGATTTTGTTACTAGTTCTGAATGAAAATTTACTAGTGGGTGAATCATGTTCATATAACATTATCCTTAAAAAAATGGAAAAGAAGTCGGCATGTCTTTGAAACTGGAAACAATCACCAATGTTCTATAAAACCCTGAAGCACTTAGGTTTGATTGAATCAGGGTTTCCCTGAATGTGTATGATTTGAGTTTCCTTGAAATAAGATTATTATTTACATGTATCTGTGTTCACACACGCGTCCTAGGAACAAGAAGCTTTATGAGTCGCATCTGGTAATCTGTTCCCTGTCTATCTGAACAATGCAAATCATAGCATTATCTTTAATGGATTCCAAAAGAGTTATTTATCTGGTGTTTTGAAGAGTTGTTTATTGATGTATAGAGCCAAGCCAAAGTACATTATTAGAAGTCTTTACTTTAGGAGAAGTCCTGTTCCTGCCTGTGTAGTTCCTTATGGCGCTGATGGACCAAAAAAAGAATGGTTCATCACAACTCTCCGAGTGTCAGTTTTTATACTTTAAAAGCAATTTGCAATTTCATTACAAATTTGCTTTCCCAGCTGCTTTTAGCTGCCTGGGGCAATTAGGCTTGCATGCTTAACTTTTCCGAGCTTGCATTGATTCCTTAGTTCTTAATTATTAGGATGCCTTGAATTTTAAGCTTTCCCAATGTCAGTTCCCTAGCACGGTGGTTTGAAAGCAGTCATTGCGAGTGATGCATAAGGGCTCTGACGCCCGGCAAACACGCATCAACTCTTGACTTGCTATGGGATGTGGCTTTCACGTCTGGTTGTCTAGCAGGCTGTGACACACAGATAGCCAGTGGATTGATGATTTGCTGTCACCAAGAAATGTCCAGAGTAGATGGTGTAGTGTTGTTTATAAGCCTGTGCGTAAAAAAAGAGAGAGTGCTCTACAGAGGTAGACAGTGAAATGCATTATGCATGGCTTAGCTTGTCTTTTGTCTAATGTCGAATATATTTGCATACAAGCTGTTCATGTTGAAGACAATTTCTGCAATATTAAAGTTCCAAAGAGATTAGCTGAGATCTTTCTGTTCATGTTTCAGATTAATGGAAAGCAACCATAACTGTAATTTTCATAGCTGTCTTTAGTCCCGCCTCCAATTAAGGGGTTTTAAGACTTGAAGTCACCACAACTCATTCAAGGCCATTGGAACAATAGCATGTTGTTCCCAGCATTTGCTGAACAAATAGTATCTTATAAAAAAATTCGTTGAAAAATGTGGACATCGTTAATATATTCTTTAGCATCAAGAAAAAAATTTAATGGTAAACAAAAATATTTAATGCACATGTTTAATAAATAAATAAAAAATCATAAGCAATGATAAATGTTTATAATTGTTAAAAAATAGTTGATATTAACTAAAAACTAAATAAGGAATATGAGAGATGGATATAGATTATCATATCTCATGTGACAGGAAGCTTTTAATTTTTTTTTAATTGTATGGAATATTTTTTTTTTGTAAAAATAGTAATAATTTAAATTTTATTGAAATAAAATAATTTGTTATTATGATTCTTTTTTTGTTAATTTTTTTCTATAAAAAATATAACTTTTTGTTCTATATTCTTTATTTAATAAAATAAAAAAATAAGAGCAAATATATTAAAAAAATACTGGATGATTTAAAATATACATAAAAATGTATCTTTCTAATTAAAACTCATTTATCTTATTAACAAGTTCCATTTATCTTATTAACAAGCTCCATTATCCGTTGGCATTTTTTATTAGGATAAAGTTTTTAGACAATATCTTATCATAATCACAAAATAAAATTTTAATTAAAAAAATAATATTTTGAGTGAATCTATTAAAATAATATAAAAATAATATATTGCTTATGTGTTGTCCCATAAACTTTTTGGCAATGTTTCTAAATATGGCCTTATTGGTTAAGCGGTAAGTTAATTTGAAAATTTTTTAACTCGATTTCTTATCTTATTTGAATTTTAAATTAAATTAATTAGGAATTGATTCAATATAATTTAATTGACCTAATATGTTTAAATATGATTTAATCAAAATTAGGTTTGATTTTTTTTTTTCAAGACAACAACATTTTCATTTGTTTTTTAAATATTAAAATAATGATATTTTAGATTAATCTAATTAACTAACCAAACTTACAATGAGGATTATAAATTCGGTTGAGTTTAATAACTTTATTTTTTAGAATTTATTTTTTTATTTAACTATACAATAATAAAAACATAGATACATAGGAAAGCTACTAAATAAAATTTAAAGGGAAAAAAACCCATCATGAAGGGTTCTATAAAAAAAATAATTGCTAATATTACATATGTAAAAAAAAAGAGTAAAAATTAAATAATATTTAATAAAATAATTTCTCAAATATATTTTTGATAAATTTATTTTCATAAATTTTAATTAAAATTAAAGAATATATACGCGCCCCACATGTAAGGCTAAAATAAAATATACATCTAGACTTGAATGGCAAATACTCATTGCCTATTAAAAAAATACTATAAATGTAGACCTGTAGAGCTAAACGAGCACAATTGAAAATCCTTTTTTACATACATATTAGGTACGTGAGACTAATATAACAAAAGGATTCTTAATTTTTTTCAAGTTAAATAATAAAAAGATTGATTTGATTTTTTTAAATTTAAATAAGGAGAGACCTTTAAATAAAAAAAGAGGAAATAACTTTATTTTTTTAAGTTTAAGATAAAAAATGCATTAAATAAAAAATAAAAAAAACCAACATGTCAAATGCTTGGGTCTCAACAACCAAAAAAAAAAAAAAAGAAGCTTAGATTTATAGGCTATCTAGCCTAGCTTGCATGCTTGAGTTTAATTTGTTTTAGTATATAGGGTACACAATGCATTATCTACCCATTATTATTTTGAAAATAATTACAGTTGACACAATGACATGCCGTCTGTCCAAAAACACATTTTCAACCATTTGATAACCTATAAAAACCTAAAAAATAACCCAAAGACTTAAGTGAACCTATTTATACCATCAAACAGCTTAAAAAGTGATAAAAAAAATTAATTCAAAACTAAAAATTTCTCGATATTAAATCTACTTTTTGAGGCAATTTCAAGGTGAAATAATAGCCAAATGAAACTTATCTCTTCTAATAAAATCCGTTGACATCAAAATAGTTAATTTTGGTGGTTAAAATTTGTGTCATTTAAGATTTTCTCTTTTACCACCAGAATTTGAGGACTCTATCTCTTCTTAAACTATAATTTTAAAAGTAAAGAAAATAAATTTTTGGAATAAGATTGAAATGTAAAAAAATATAAGGACCAAAAATCTATAAATGAGAAAATAGAAGGATTAAAGTTAATATTTTGTGCTAATTTTGAAAAAACCACCTAGTTTCTCTATTATTTATCTCTCTTTTTATTACCATTCATCAAGAAATTAGAAACTATTGGCCTTCAATTTGGCCATAAAATAAAACCATTTTAGTTTGTTTTTAATAGTTGTCTTGTTTGTTAAATCTACTTGGATTAATTTTCCTTCTATAAAAAAGCTTATATCCTTATTTTTTTCATACAAATTTAGAAGAAGAAAAAAGCTAAAGTTTTGTGAAGAAACTCTAGCACCATTACAAATGAGGTGCGATAACAATTACTATGATGTAAATGCATAAATGCATTAGACTAATTAGCACCACATTTTATATGAAATCAACATAAATGCTCTTCGCTTCTAAATTCAATTTTTTTTTTTATGAAAAATGACATAATTAGAAAAATATTATTGTGAAAGGATACAATTCTGAATTTGCATTTATTAAAGAATTGCTATTTAGAATAACGACTTAAGTAAAAACCATGATTCTCAATCATAGTTTAAGTAAAACTATAATTTATAATATCAATTTTTTAATAACTACAATTCAAAATAGTAATTGCATAATAATAGTGCCATTCTGAATCACTATTACGATGCATGTATAATCCCCTTTTTTTTTCTATAGCTTTTTGACACGACCAAAAGATTGATATCTTCTCCCAAGTACATGAGTGTCGAAGTAATAAATAACCTGGCAAGATCGGCATCGAACCATAGGGAGGTTTATTGTATAAATTATAAACAATAATTATAAACAACAACAATAGTAATAATAACAACAACAATACTAATAGTAGTAGTAACAACAACAACAACAACAACAACAACAACAATAATAATAAAGAATAAGAATAGTAGTAGTAATAATAATAATAATAATAAAGAAAGAGAAGAAGAAGAAGATGATGGGAACTTGGAGATGGAAAATTAATGTAAGGATTAAACAATAATAATAACAAATGTCAAGGTTAGAGGTTCCACTAATGGTATATCAAACAAGTATAGTATAAACTCTTATTATTGAATTGGAAACCACACACAAAGGAGGTTCCAATCAGATTATATATTGTTAACATGATTACATTAGTCATCTTATTCAATTAATGCTAATACTTGTAAATCTCGTCAAGCATTCATGATTGTAACTTATGTTAACAATAAATCAAGTTCCTTTCATAGCTCAGGTGTCAGTTATATACTATAATATGAGTTATGAGAGTGTCACGTATTTGTTGTACGAAATGTTATACAACATAAATCTAGATTAGTCATTTAAGAAGCAAAGTATTAAAGAGTGAATAAGATAATAAATACAAAACATGTTAGTATCAAACATTAAAGTCCATATTAAGTTTACACTATACTTATTCTTACACCATTAGTGTAACCTTTTCACCTTGACATAATAAAATTAGCTAGACATAATGAAAGAAAGCAAAATAGATAAACAAAATAAGAACATAAAAGTTAACTAAGTAAAGGAAAGGAAATGAAAGGCATAAACTTAATATTAATGAAAACAAAGCATAAAAAATACAAAGAGAGAAAGGAAGAGCATGATCTTGATCTGAACACCAAGATGCCTAAATGCATGGCAAATGCCTCCTTTTATAGGCCAAAATTGGGAACTATTGATTTGATGACTAATTGATAAGTGGGTGGCCAACTTTTGACTTGGTGACAATCCTTATCTTCTCTTGTCTGCCCAAAACGTCATTGATAACGTCAAAACTGGAGCCAGTTGCAAACATGAAAGTTGTAGGCAATTGTCTCAGCTTTCTTGTGTAAAAAATTCAGCTCATTTGGACTTCTAGAACTCCAGATATGGCCAAAATACCGAACAGTGCTCGGGCTGGAAGACAGATTCGGGCTTTTTAATTGACCTAACATGTTTAAATATGATTTAATCAAAATTAGGTTTGATTTTTTTTTTTCAAGACCAACATTTTCACTTGTTTTTTAAATATTAAAATAATGATATTTTAAATTAATCTAATTAACTAACCAAACTTACAGTGAAAATTATAGATTCAATTGAGTTTAATAACTTTATTTTTTAAAATTTATTTTTTTATTTAACTATATAATAATAAAAACATAGATACATAGGAAAGCTACTAAATAAAATTTAAAGGGAAAAAAACCCATCATGAAGGGTTCTATAAAAAAAATAATTGCTAATATTACATATGTAAAAAAAAAGAGTAAAAATTAAATAATATTTAATAAAATAATTTCTAAAATATATTTTTGATAAATTTATTTTCATAAATTTTAATTAAAATTAAAGAATATATACGCGCCCCACATGTAAGGCTAAAATAAAATATACATCTAGACTTGAATGGCAAATACTCATTGCCTATTAAAAAAATACTATAAATGTAGACCTGTAGAGCTAAACGAGCACAATTGAAAATCCTTTTTTTTTTTTTTTTAACTTTATCCATAATTTTTTTATTTTTTTTATTTTTTAAAAGCGATGACGCATTCATGCAATGGCTCAAGATATTGTCTCCAACTTTTGTATTTTAATTGCAGCCCGAATTAATTTCTTTCTACGCTGAAATTCCTTGTAATTTAATAGTACAGTATTCCAGTTTAGCCCCTGACTGTGTCTGCCTGGCACCATTTACCTTATTACCTTATCTTGGGCTGAGCCTCATAACAGGTGGCCTCAACTGGGTTTGGAGTGGACTACCCCCAAACACGCCTTGCTCCATCAGAGCCCAACCCGATTACAATGGCTGCCTATCCAAACATGAATTTTGCCCGCCGGTCAATTTATTTTCAAATAAAAAAATAAAAAAAATCCAGACATTGTTAATAAAATTTCTAAAAAAAAAATTTAATTATAAATTCAAAATACAATGCATTTTGAACAATATATTTTTAAAATATTAAAAAAATGATACATTAAAAAATATCTTATTAAGATATTGAGATGATAAAATAATAAATTGACTTGATTTAATTAACTAAACTCATGATCCAGGTCAAGAAAACATGATAACTCTATAAAATATAAATCAAAATAAATTATAAATTTTAATTTTCAACAAAGAAAATATTGAAAAATAAATTTGATAAAAAAAAAAAAAACTCCAGCAAGCTCGAGTTAACCTACGATCTAGGTTAGACACCAAATTAAATTTAATAATTTTTTATTAATAAGATCATCTTTCATTTAATTATACGAAAATCATGTGTGTGATATTTTTTTTGTATCAAATAATTTTTTTTTATAAAAAAAGGATATCCACATTGGACTGAAAAAAAGAAGAAATAAACTTAATTTTTTTAAATTAAATAAAAAATGATTCATTTTTAAAAGTTAAATAATAATAACATTTATTTAGATAATAGGATGATTTTTTTTTTTTAAGTTTAAAGGACTAAAAATACATAAAAAAGCAAATATACATACTATGTACATGAGACTAATATAACAAAAGGATGCTTATTTTTTTTAAGTTAAATAATAAAAAAAATTGATTTGATTTTTTAAAAGTTAAATAAGAAGAGACCTTTAAATAAAAAAGGGGAAATAACTTTATTTTTTTAAGTTTAAGATAAAAAATACATTAAATAAGAAAATAAAAAAAACCAACATGTCAAATGCTTGGGTCTCAACAAAAAAAAAAAAAAAAAGAAGCTTAGATTTGTGGGCTATCTAGCCTAGCTTGCATGCTTGAGTTTAATTTGTTTTGGTATAGAGGGTAGACAATGCATTATCTACCCATTATTATTTTGAAAACAATTATAGGTGACACGTCATCTGTAACTCAAATTCCAGCAACCAAAGAGTCACCAAAAAATTAGATCAAGGTGTTTTACACCCAAAAACATATTTTCAACCATTTGATGACCTATAAAAACCTAAAAAATAACCCAAAGACTTAAGTGAACCTGTTTATACAATCAAACAACTTAAAAGGTGATAAAAAAAATCAATTTGAAACTACAAATTTCTCGATATCAAATCTACTTTTTAAGGCAATTTCAAGGTGAAATAATAGCTAAATGAAACGTATCTCGATATCAAATCTACCTTTTAAGGCAATTTCAAGGTGAAATAATAGCCAAATGAAACTTATCTCTTCTAATAGAATCCGTTGACATCAAAATGGTTAATTTTAGTGGTCAGAATTTGTGTCATTTGAGATTTTCTCTTTTATCACCAGAATTTGAAGACTCTATCTTTTCTTAAAGTAGAATTTAAAAAGTAAAGAAAATAAATTTTTGGAATAAGATTAAAATGTAAAAAAATATAAGGACCAGAAATCTATCAATGAGAAAATAGAAGGATTAAAGTTAATATTTTGCGCTAATTTTGAAAAAATCACCTAGTTTCTCTATTATTTATCTCTTTCTTTATTACCATTCATCAAGAAATTAGAAACTATTGGCCTTCAATTTGGCCATAAAATAAAACCATTTTAGTTTGTTTTTAATAGTTGTCTTGTTTGTTAAATCTACTTGGATTAATTTTCCTT
>NW_011500275.1:198892-201430 GCF_000495115.2 Populus euphratica
GTTCTTAAACTCATCAATCAATCCTTTTATTTATGTGATAGGCCTGTATTTAAAATAAAATTTACCACATATTAAAGGTATCTTATATTATTAGATATGTTATTATAAAATATGCTTTAATTAAGGAGTTATTAATACTTCAAGTGCAAAATGATGATATAAAACCTTGATAAAAATATACTTTTAAGTACTGATCACCTCCGCTCCTACAAAACAACAAACCTTACAAACCAAAAAAAATAAAACCAAGAAAAAATGACCTCCAATCTCTCCAAACATGTCCAATCCTCCATTAAAACACTAGAATCATCTCCCTCTTGTCTCCATGAGTCTTTCTATCATTTTTTGTTGTTGCAAATCACCGACCCAAGCTTTCATTGATAGCCTCTCCATTGCCATAACTAGTGGAACTACCACCTAGACATCAAAAAATCAAGGCAAAACATTTTCATTGTCTCGTAGTTTGCTGAGTTGTATTATTGAATTGATAAATTTTATGTTTTGATTTAATTATGTATTTTTATTGTGTTTGATAATTGGATAATTTTAGATTTTAAATATTGCATGTGTTTTTAATACTATTAATGTTATTTTCTAAACCAATTAGGTTTGATTTAGTGAAATTAAGGTTTAAATTGATTATTAAATTGCTTGTCGTATTTAATCATATTGTTTAATTGATATAAATTGAACTAGATGGCATGCCCACGCGCTTCCATGAGCTTATGAAATAAATGTACTTGATTGTGTTATAATTACAAATCAGTGCTAGATAAATAATAGAAATTGAAGGTGTTGTTGTGGGGTGCGTGTGCCACGACATCTTCTAGCGATGATGGAGGCATTTGTCGTGCCTCCTGATGAGTTATGGTGTGTTAAAAAAGGTTTTTGGATTTAATCATAAAATTATAATTAATGTTTATGAGTCGTCACCTGGCATTATGGTTACTAGGAACCTATAGTTTGTGAGAGTCTGGGTAAAAGACTATTTGTGCAAGGGAAAGATGCATCACCCCTAGTGCACCCCACCTAAGGTAAGTTGCATTGTCGTTTGATTATTTTTTCTAAGTCGGGTTTCTATTTTTTTGATCTTTTCTAAGATTCAAGGTAAGTTTCCTTTCATGAAAAAGTATCTACCTTATTGGGTTAAATCCTAACTATTCTAAAGTTTAAATTTTAGCATCATATTTATTTACATCTTGTATCTTAAAAACTTGAAGGTGCATTTTATCGTATAATTTTACACCCCATAAATATTAAAGTCTATATTTGGACCCTAAAAAAAGATTGAAAAAAGGTTTTTGATATTTTAGCCAAAACTTAATGAATGATTAATGACCGATTATGATATCTATTTTTTGAATTTTTAAAACTTAAGAAAGATGTAATTTTTTAATGAAAATATGCTAGGAAAATTTTTAGGATATGGTTATATACATGAAAATAAAATATTTCTTTTTTGTTTTAGAAAAGGGAAATTAATTTAAAAGTTTTTGAACTTTTTTAGAAATATTTTGTAGAAAACCAGGTATCTTAATACCGGATTTGTATTTTAAAGTGTAAATACAACCTAATATTATGCAAAATTGGTATAAAAATATTTGAGAAAATCATAATTTTTTTGAAATGATTTTTGAATTTTTTTTGAATTTTTGAATTTTTAAATATTATATATTAATTAAGTATTATTAAAACATGTGGGCTGAGCTGGCCCAACCAATTGTTCCAAGTTTAGCCCTAGAAAAGGTGGGTCAATATCAGCCTAAAATGGTTGGGGTGATCTCAGCCTGACAGATGTTTTTTATTTTTTTTTTATAGCTAGGCTAATACTGGCCCAGTCCAAAGCCATTGTCAATTATTTTGTAAAGCATGAACAGTAATTCATATTCTGCATGCAATCGAAATGGTTGTAGAAAATGGAGTTGACGGAGGAGCGACTCACTCAAAGCAAGAGTCTCAGCCGTGATTAAAAGGATTAGTTAGTGCTTCTGCTGGTGTTGCTACGAGGAACGGTGTCTGAGTCGTTCACGGGGAAAAAAGAAAGATTTCTATAGGAGTGAGAGAGAGGAAGACATAGTGGTTGTTTCAGTTATGGGAGTGGCTGGTTGATGGTTGGGCTAGTTACTTGTGAATGAGCTGGTGGTAGCTGGAACGACAAAGAGAGGGAAAGAGGAAAAATTACAAAAACGGGGGGTAGAGGGGTTGGTTTTTGGCTGACGTTGGACCCGATTTTATCCCTTCTTAGGCTCTGAAATCCAACTCTATTTATAGAAAATGAAAGACGATGATCTTGTCTACACTCGAAAAAAATTTCAACCATTGATTTGGTTGTAAAGGATCCCAATCGTTGGTTCAAAGTATATATCGTGAGTTGTCAAATTTATAGGAAAAAGTTACATGAGTTGGCCTCTTTATCTGATGTCAATCGACCTGAACAACTGATTAGTACTTAAAAGTGCATTTTTATCAAGGTTTTATATCATCATTTTGCACTTGAAGTATCAATAACTCCTTAACTAAAACATGTTTTATAATAAT
>NW_011500275.1:201867-205396 GCF_000495115.2 Populus euphratica
AATTATCCTTGGTTACCAATTTCTTCAATCTAACCCTTAATTGACCCCAAAATTTTAATTTTTCTTGCAATTTGACCCTTGATTTCAATCAATTAACTTGGTAAAAGTTAAATTTGATCTTTTAAAATTTCAATCTTCTCAATTAAGCCCAAATTGGGCTCCCAAATTTAAGTTTTCACAAAGTAAGCTCCTAATAAAATTAATTTGATCCATTTAAAGTATAATTAAGTCCTTACACTTAATTAAATCCTTTAATTAGTGAATCCTTCAATTCGACCCAAATTAATTCTTAAACATAATTAAAATTTAATTTGATCAATGTTAAATCAAATTTACTTATTAAAAATTTAATTATGTCCTTGAACTTGATTTTTAAGCAAATTCATCTAATAATCATTTAATCTGACCTTGAATTTATATTTTTCTTCATTTTTAGGCATAATAGTGTACAATTAGATCTTGAATTTCTTTCAAAATTAAAGCTTGATTGCCCAGCTTGCTTTCTCCATGTTGACAACCTTTATTTTATGTATTTTTATTATTTTAAAAAAGTTAATTTTAGGGAGTAACCCAGAATTGGGTCATGACATGTGTGATGGAGTCAATATTCCATGATGGAAAAAAAATTATGTTGGTGATAAAAAACTTAGAGACTAAATAGAATGATATTACCCATAGTATTTTGTAAGGAAAGATACAATACTTTTCCCACATGATTTAACTTTTTTCTACACGATTTAGCTTTTTTATTAGTAAATAGAAAAAAATTACAAATCTAAATTCTCTACCATGTCAATATTAAAAAAAAATCAACAAATATGATTTTAGAAAAAAAACCAAGAGGGGAAACACTATAGCAATCCATAGTGTTTTGTAAGGAAAACTACATTGTTTTTCCTAGTAAAATCGACAAAGATAATTTAAAAAAATCATAACAAAAAAAATCATGTAGGAAAATAATGTAGCAATTCATAATGTTTTGCAAGGAAATATACAGTACTTTCCCCACTTGATTTAGCTTCGTTGTACAAAGATAATTTTATAAAAAGACCATAAAAAAAAAAAACTAAGTGGGGAAACACTGTAGCAACCCACAAAGTTTTAAAGAAAAAAATTACAAACTTAAATTCTCAACTAGCTCAATTTAAAATAAATAAAATCAATAAAGATAATTTTAAAAAAGTCTTAACACAAAAAAATAGAAAAGAAATCTATGTTGGAAACACTGTAATAATCTTCCCCACATAATTTAGCCTTACTTGTAATTATAATTCTCAACCAGTTCAATATTAAAAAAATAAAATTAATAAATAAAATTGAAAAAAATCATAAGAAAAAAAATACCATGTGGGGTGACATTGTAGCAATTCACAGTGTTTTGTGAGGAAAGTTGTAGTGTTTTTCTCACATGATTTAGCTTTATTGTAATTATAGTTCTTAACCAAATCAATATTAAAAAATAAAATCAACAAAGATAATTTTGAAAAAAAAATCATAAAAAACACTATAGCAATCCATAATGTTTTAAAGAAAAAAATTACATAGGTAAATTCTAACTAACTCAATATTAAAAAAAATAAAATTGATAAAGATAATTTTGAGAAAATTCATAACCAAAATGAAAACAAAAAAAAAAGAAAAAAAACATATTAAAAAATATTGTAGTAATCCACAATGTTTTAAAGAAAAAATTACAAAGTCAAATTCTTAACTAATTCAATATTAAAAAAATAAAATTAATAAATACAATTTTGATAAAAATAATAATAAAAAAAATCATATGAGAAAACACTGTAGCAATCCATAATGTTTTGTGAGAAAAACCACAGCTGTAATTCTCAACCAGCTCAATATTAAAAAATAAAATCAATAAATAATTTTAAAAAAAATCATAACAAAAAAAAAACTTTGTGGGAAAATACTATAGCAAGTGTTTTAAAGAAAAAAATTAGCAAAGATAATATTAGAGAAAAAAATGCACTATAGCAATCCACAATAACATGTAAGGAAAGTTACAGTGTTTCCCCCACATGTTTTAGCCATGTTATAATGGTCAAAAGGACGTTACATAATAAGATAGGATTTAATTAATTAATGTTATAAAATAAAGTTATGATCGAAATCATAACAACTAAAGTTTGCATTGAATTTTTGTAAAAACATTTATGGTTAAGATTTTGTTTAATTGAGATTATTTACGTTTTAATTGATATTCAATTGTTGTAATTGATATTTTTAATTGCAAAAATTATTCAATTGATATTTTGTAAAAATTATGGTAATTGAATTTTAGCAATTAATTATTTTTTATTGCTATTATCATGGTCAAAATACCAACAATTATTGTTTCTATTGAATTATAAGATAATTTGTTTATGATGAAATGAGTATTTTTACTTTACAAAATATGTCTTCAAACTTATTTATGTTGTGTCATTATGGTGATAATATAATTCATGATACAAATAATAGTATCCCTTATAGTGGGAGAAGTACCGTGCTCTTAAATGATATTAGAGACATATCATTTAAAAATACCAAAAATGTTATATGTGAAAAACTTGAGTTGAATTATAATGATGTTGAAATAAATATCACTTGGAGGTGTCATATTTGGAAAACATTAATATTTTTCGATATCAATTTCATATGATTTTAGAAATAATGAAAATATTTGTTCAAAGTGGAACGAACATGATGAAGTTGTATGTGAGAAGCCAATTGATTAATACTTAAAAGTATATTTTTATCAAGGTTTTATATCATCATTTTGCACTTGAAGTATCAATAACTCAACTAAAACATGCTTTATAATAACATATTTAATAATATAAGATGCTCTTAATTTATGGTAAATATTTATTTTAAATGCGAGCCTATCACATAAATAAAATGATTGATTGATGAGTTTAAGAACTGAAATTGAAAGGACAAAAAAATGGTCAAACTTAGAAAAGAGATACTGATGTATTCTAAATCAAAACACTGTTAGGTAATTGGGTCATCTCTAGAGCTGTAGATCTCGAATTTAAGTTTACTTTATATGGATG
Organism: Populus euphratica; assembly: GCF_000495115.2. Lineage (NCBI taxonomy): Eukaryota > Viridiplantae > Streptophyta > Magnoliopsida > Malpighiales > Salicaceae > Populus > Populus euphratica. The sequence goes on from NW_011500275.1 coordinate 204,918, forward strand.
GAAAGGTAAGATATAGGCCTACAACTTTTATTTAAAAAAGCCATTTTCAAGTTCAAATTGTAGCAACAACAAAGAAGTCTGAATCTGTCCTGCAGCCTGAACACTGTTAAGTGTTTGGCCCATATCTAGAGTTCTATGAGTCTAAATAACCTCCTTCTTTTTTCCTAAAAAGCTGAGACAATTGCCTACAACTTTCATGTTTGCAAGTGGTTCCAATTCTGATGTTATCAATGATGTTTTGGGCAGATAAAAGAAGATAAGAATTGTCACCAAGTCAAGAGTTGGCCACCCACTCATCAATTAGTCATCAAATCAATAGTTCCCAATTTTGGCCTATAAAAGGAGGCATTTGCCATGCATTTAGGCATCTTGGTTTCCAGATCAAGATCATGCTCTTCCTTTCTCTCTTTGTATTTTTTGTAATGTTTATGCTTTGCTTTCATTAATATCAAGTTTATGCCTTTCATTTCCGTTCCTTT